>NW_028270180.1:45588382-45891412 GCF_037043375.1 Chiloscyllium plagiosum
ATTAGCGTCACAGGGAATGTTCTCTGAAAAGCCGCGGTAGCAGTACAATCCGAGAAGATAGATCACAATGTCAGCATGCTCATACCTCGGTGCCAGTACGAGTTGGCACTTTTCTTGTCTGTTACATTAACCATGCAACTTGCTGCAGAGATGTCTCCACCTGGACATGAGCGACATGGCTGCCAACTGAGTTGGAAACCTGTGTGGGAATCGACTCAGTAAATTTCACAAAATTTATGCTTATTAGAGATGCAGTTTCTGTTCACGTCAATGCAAAAGGCAGTTTCTGAACATATTTACCGAAGTCAAAAGGAGATTATCCCACCCACCCCCACCCCACAAGATGTCAAAGATGTGCTAACTGCACTTGAGTGCTTTTTGTTCTCGATTTGAAGAGCTCTCACGCCTGAGTCACCTTTCAGGTCTCTGGTTGCTGAGTGAATGACAAAGAAGGAATTTCACCAGAGCTGCAACTGCCTCACTTTGTTATCCCGCTTCCCCCCTCCCCTCCCCCTCCCCTCCCCGTTTACATTTTTCTGCTCATCTATGATTTAAAGAAAACCAAATGGATGCAATGGCATTCGGTAGCCTGGCTGTTATTTCCGAATTCCCACTTCCAACATGGCTTAGATCTCGGGGCACACCTTAATATTAGTGACGCTATGACAGCACAAGTCCAGACGTTCCTCTGAGAGTGTAAATTCGTTCATTGCTGTTGCTGACGGAATGAGCCGCGAACGTGCAAAAGCATGATTCAGGACTTCTGGTGCTAATTCTCGCACGTTGAATAACGCAGACAGCTTCCAAATGAGGCCTGTCAGAGAGGACTTGGGGGTACATTTGACAGAGGGGCTAAATTAGGAATCCATGGTTCACCGTGACACCAGCACATCAGCTTTCTCCTTGGCTTTGAAATGGGCCATCTGCGCAAGGAATGCAAATGTGTTACTGTTTTTTTGTGGAAGGATTAGAACGCGGGAACTACACTCTTAAACAGAATGGCATATGTTCAGAAGCAGGTTGGAAAAACACTTAACAACGTTTCACCAGGGCTGTTTCTGCCCAGATTCGAACTGGGGACTTTTCATGGGTGAGGCGTGTGTGACAACCACTACACTATAGAAACAAGCTACACTGGAAGCAAAATAGTGGGAAATGGCACTTGTTTAATTTTGGCAATGTGGTCAGCATGGACGAGATAAACCGAAGAGTTCCCATGCTGGATACTTCAATAACGTTGTGTTGCTTACACCCCCCCCCCTTAAAGGATTACTATTAGCGGGGCTTGCCATCGCTCGCTGTGGCGCAATAGTTTAGTCTATTCGATTGTTCAACGGAAAGGTAGCATTGTGAAAAACTGCAGAACTGAAAGACTTCCTTACTTTTGTCCCGACAGACCACACTTCGTGAAATATTCCCGGATCCTCAATTGAGAGTTTTTGCTGCTGGAAATTATCTCACAAACTGTGTTATCTCGAAACGTATTGAACGAATGGCAAAACAGTCACGATTTAGCACGGAACACAAACAAAAATGACAAACCAAATGCATTTTCAGACACAGCGAAGCATGAATGCTAAATGTGAGACAGTCCGAGGGCATGAGCCATAAACTAATCTCACCCTTAACAGCAGGGCTATTCCAAATTATTCTTTCAAGCACACTGGAACCTTAGTGCACTACCACTTCCTAGAAAGTGCTGAAAAGAGAGAAAGAAAGAACACAATAAGAATGGGCCATAGAAAGTCAATTTCATCAATCGCATTCTCGATTAGATTAGCTTTCCCTTCCGCCGTCTCCAGGACAGAAAAGAAGGAAATAGAAGAAATTTAAGAACATATGACATCGCAATTCATTGGAATAATTTTCCCTTGCGCCAGAAAACCAAATAACAACGAGTAGAGTCACCGCAGGACTTTGTTTCACAACAGCAATGAAACAACAGTCTGTCTTCGGTTCCAGTGAAAACTCAACTTGCCTGGAATGAAACAGCAGCAGGAGAGCTGCTTGCGTCCGCGATTTACCTTGTGGAAGGCGAACACCTCATGACAGCACGGACACTGACACTTTGGAGAAAATCTGTACTCTCCCACATTGCATTTTACTCTCCAAGAGACAGACCCGCAGTTGTGCTTTGACCACAGCACTTTAACATGCTGCAGCTGATGCGATGGAAATTGTAGCAGTGGAATTCCGACCTCCACCACCTGCCAAATTGGAACCTGAATACTGAGGCTTAGGCTGCTTGGCCACGCTGCAGAGCCCTGACATTCTTTGAGTAATGAAGGGTGCTGTATCTGATCCGCAGGACACCATGCAGGATTATCAGGTAGCGCCATCCTCCCTGTGACATGTACGTGCTGGCTAAGATTCTGTTGTGCAGATGTGTCCCGGTTTTGCCGATATCACCGTTGTTTAACTCCCTACATTCTGTTGGTCTAATTATGATTCCACTCAGAATCACAAATGTGTCACAAAACACCTTAGCTGTGCTGGTTCTCCACAGAGATAAATGTGTTTCTATTTTGGTATCATTGTCTTGCCTTCTCCCTGTAATCTCCACACTTTTACTTTCAACATAAACATCGAATTAGTTTTTAAGTAACTCGATTGAAACTGCGTCTTTGTCAATGTCAGGCAGTGGTTTACAGACCCTAACCATTGCCTATGTGAAAACGTTTCTCCTCATGTACATTTTTCTTCTTTTACTAATGACATTAAATATCTGCCGATTCGTTCTCGATCCTTTCAGGCGGAGGGAGCATTCTCCCTTCCTTATTTCCTCTGTCTATCCCACTCATGTCTTGGAAAGGTTTAACAAGGCCAGCTTTCGGCCTTCTGCTCTCCAAGGAAAACTGCCCCAACTTTCCAAATGACCTTTATTGTTGACATTCGTCATGTACCAGACCATTCCCATCAACCTGTTCAGCGCTGTTTCCAATCCTTTCCCGTCCCCACTTCCTGAAGGGTCAAACCCAGAACTGTGCAAACATCCAGATGGTGGAATTATTCAGAGTGGGATTGTGTGGGTGAACATCCTGAAACACTTGTTTCACTTTCACCGCATGTGGTACTGTGCCATGCTCACTACCATGACACTTATTACCCCTAAACTCAACGTTATTTCAAGGGGTGCAACTTCATGATTTACACCTTGGTTTTATCAAACAGTTGATAGGACGACCGAGCAAAGTGAAATCAAACAACCAAGGCTCGATGGCGACATGAAGTAAGAAATTCTGACATGCCAGTATTAACTCAAGCTACTAAGCGACGATAATGTCCCTAGACAAGTGACATTCTTACGTTTCCAACACCAAACCAGCTCAAAGTCACTCAAATATTACTACATTACACTTTGCTCTCGGATTCCTAAGCTCCAAAGAGATTCAAGAATATCGCCTTCTTATTCTGTCTCCTTGTTCACGGGACAGTGCTGTTTGTCTCTTCCGCTTGGACTCCATCGGCAGAGTATTCAGCTATTTCCCTCCAATGGCAGGCAGTCTGAGGGGAGGCAAGCGTGGATGTGCTCTTAGGCTCGCTCTGATCGGCACAGCCAGTTCCATCAAATGCTGGAAATCAGCAAGTTTGTTTGGGAACTTACTGAAAATATCATTTATCTGAGAGTTGGCTGTTGGGAAAGACAGAATGTACTCCGGATTCTCTACCGTATGTAAATTCATGTGAGGGCATTTTTGTGCAGCCTGTTTGCTGTTCAGAATCCATCTTCACAGCAACCTGCAGAAAGACTTTTGTAACAGTGACATCGGTTACGCTGCAATCGGGCAGCAGCTAATACCTGTCCCAGATGAAGAGAATGCGAATGAAACCCCAGTCACTGAGAGTCATCCCCACGACCCTGAGCTGCGGGGCTGCAGACAGTCCAACGCGGAAGGGAGGGTTAAAATGAAACATTGTTTCACCATCATCCCAGAGACAGGAGGAGGGCCAGCATCAACGTGTGGCGTCACTCACGCGCCGACAGAAGCTATTCAGCCCATCGAGTCCATGGAGACTCTCTGGAGCTTGTATATCTCTGTGGTTATTGATAATTGGCCATCTATGTTATAATAATGCGCAACTGTGTCAGTGTCATAATGCTGTCTCCAACAAGTTGATCCAATTGTCACTCACGGCTTTTCATTTCACGGGGAGGACATTGCTGTTCGAACCAGCATAGGGAATAACTGCAGGGCGTCAGGCGCATAGACCACTCTACAATTGATATACCTCACCTTCACCAGTTTAGTCCCAGCTCTGGCAAATGATTTTGCGAATCAGATCAGAGCAGACCGACAGAGGAAAAGAGCTTCCAGACCTTCACAAGTGTGTTTCCTCACCTGTGTAAATTTGGAGGGTGTATCAGTACGAAGTATTCATTTCAGATACATTGAGTGAAAGGAAGCGGAAAGTGAAACAACATGCAATACGTAGAATGGAGCTATGTTATACAGGAACACTAGCGGGGACAGTACACACACTGAAACTGGAATTGTCAACGAACAGAGGAGGTTTTCAATCCATTAATTTAGGGGTTATGAGCCCAATACGCTCCCGCTGGGCTGCTCTGTTAGCGCTGACCACAGCAGTTTCCCGCAGCCTTCAGCTTTTCGTCTGGCGTGTGGCATGGCAATCAGTGGGAGAGAAACGTGAACGCGCTCTACAGTTCCATATCAAACACGGGTTTAGGGATCGGGTAGGCGGCGAGAGGGAGTGGGAGTTATGCAAATTCTGGAAAGCTGTACAAAAGGGAGATTGCACATACACAGGAATCTATCTTCTTTTGGGAACCTTGTGCAAATAACGCCATCTGAAACAGATGAAACATTCTGAAGCAGAACTGCAGGGAAAGAGAGAGTCTCTTCCAGTCATCGGGAACTGTGTCTGTGTCCTCTTCGAAGTTACAGCGAGGGCTCTGCTGTCTGAATCAGCATGGGATGTTACTGCAGCATATCCTGTCGCTCAGGCACACTGCACCTGATATGTATAAGCTTTATAACGTTACCCCAAGCTCAGAGAATACATTTCACAGCTCACATCATCCCAGAGTGACAGGGAACTGAAGAAATCGTTTCAGACCATCATCTTTACACCCCTGGGAAGAAAACGGATGTCGGAGTGCAGACAATCTAGACTCGTGCTGTTGTTGTGGTCTGTGTGACAACAAGAGCAAGTACCAGGAAATGTTTATCTTGCTTCTTAAAACAGGCGTGAAAATTTGCAGAGCATAGACAAATCTATCTGCTGTTAGTGAAATGATGAACAGCAGAGTATAGTTCACAGAGTATGGTCAGCCATCTGGGTTATGGGCTCAGCACTCTCCAACTGTGACCCTCTGCTCACAGGATTTGAACATAAACAAATGACTCAGTGATAAATTCTGTTTAAACGGATTCTGTGAGGAATTGAAAGCGATGGAAAGAAAAGCCGCTTGAGAGCGGGATGTAACATTTTCTGTGAAGGGATTGTTTTCCAGACTCGAGGAGACTGCGCAATGCTGTTTCCATGGGTCGATATCAGGATAGATAGATTGAAACAGCGTCGGATGTTATTGTAGGGAGCCCTGTCGCTTAGACACACTGCACCTTTTGTACAATGGTGCAAAAGCACGGACCTTTTCTGTAGAGGGGACAACTTCAAAACCGTTAATGCGGCAAAGTTCACAAATGTGTGAAACAACAAAGCAACCACAGGAATTGGTGTTACGTGACGGGGTAAACCCCTCTGCAAATGTAAACCGACAAAACAGAAAGGATTCACCCCGTACTGTATTCTGTAAAAATTCAAGAGGCAATGAACTATTCCAAAAATCCCTATTTAAAGTTAAAAATAACAATTCTTTTTTTTTTAACATTTGAAAGAGAATAATCAACTTATAACTAATTACAACTCATTTCTCTAAACCTTGTGCTCTACAATACCTTCCCGAACCCCGACCCCATTAACATTTACAAAAAAAATCAAGTTACAAACCAGCCAGTTGTCGAATCTTCTCTTCGTATCTTTCTCTGTAGATTTTATTTCCAAGTCGGTGTTGATGCTTCTTTTCTATGCAATCTATTTCTCAGGATAGGCAGCTCTTGGAGATGTTACTAACATCCTCCATCTGTTGGTCTTTTGGATGCTCTCTTTGCTGTTCTTTGCCGCTCTCGGTAGCTGTTCAAAATGGCCGATATTTGTCCCACAAAACGTCGGATCGTTTAATTGGTTTTAACATTGTAAAACATCCAAACTTGATTGGGGCATAATTGAAACTGATTGGCCGAATTCGAATTTGTTTTTGTATCCATGTAACACAGCTGTTAGTTGTTTCGACCTAATGTTATGTTGTTACCTTGTTCTGGACTCCTTGTGCTAGCCAGACATTTCAGCACCATTAAAAGTACATTACACCACAACTTCATAACAATGAAGTTGTGGCTTGGAAAAGTAGACTCCAAGGCAAGAGTGTAAATGATATGTGGAGCTTGTTCAGGGAGCAACTATTGCGTATCCTTGATAATTATGTACCTGTCAGGCAGGGAGGAAAGGGTCGTGCGAGGGAGCCGTGGTTTAATAAGGAATTGGAATCCCTTGTTAAATGGAAGAGGGCGGCCTATCTCAAGATGAGACGTGAAGGTTCAATTGGGGCGATTGAGAGTTATAGGGTAGCCAGGAAGGACCTGAAGAGAGAGCTAAGAGCAGCAAGGATGGGACATGAAAGGTCCTTAGTCGGTAGGATTAGGGAAAACCCTAAGGCTTTCTATAGGTATGTTAGGAATAAAAGAATGACTAGGGTAGGAATAGGTCCAGTCAAGGAGAGCAGTGGGAAGTTGCGTGTGGAGGCGGAAGAGATTGGGGAGACACTGAATGAATACTTTTCTTCAGTATTTACTCAGGAACAGGGCATTGTCGTCAATGTGAATACTGAGTCACAAATAAGTAGAATGGATGGCTTTGAGGTATGTAGAGAAGAGGTGTTGGAAATCCTGGAAAAGGTGAAAATAGATAAGTCCCATGGGCCTGATGGCATTTATCCTAGGATTCTCTGGGAAGCAAGGGAGGAGATTGCAGAGCCATTGGCCTTGATTTTTATGTCCTCTTTGTCTACAGGAGTAGTGCCAGAAGACTGGAGGATAGCAAATGTGGTTCCCTTGTTCAAAAAGGGGAATAGGGATAACCCTAGTAACTATAGGCCGGTGAGTCTCACTTCTGTTGTGGGCAAAGTCTTAGAGAGAATTGTAAGGGATAGGATTTATGCACATCTGGATAGGAATAATGTGATCAAGGATAGTCAGCATGGTTTTGTGAAGGGCAGGTCATGCCTCACAAACCTTATTGAATTCTTTGAAAAGGTGACGAAGGAGGTTGATGAGGGGAAAGCGGAAGATGTGGTATATATGGATTTTAGTAAGGCGTTTGATAAGGTTCCCCATGGTAGGCTACTGCAGAAAATACGGAGATATGGCATTGAGGGTGAGTTGGATGTTTGGATTAGGAATTGGCTGGATGGAAGAAGACAGAGGGTAGTAGTTGATGGCAAAGTTTCTTCATGGAGTGCCGTCACTAGCGGTGTTCCGCAAGGATCTGTTTTGGGACCATTGCTGTTTGTCATTTTTATAAATGACCTGGAAGAGGGGTTAGAAGGTTGGGTGAGCAAGTTTGCGGATGATACGAAAGTCGGAGGAGTTGTTGACAGTAAGGAAGGATGTGGCAGGTTACAGCAGGATATAGAGAAGCTGCAGAGCGGGGCAGAAAGGTGGCAGATGGAATTCAATGTAGCTAAGTGTGAGGTGATTCACTTTGGGAAGTATAACAAAAAGATAGGGTACTGGGCTAATGGTCGGATACTTGGTAGTGTGGATGAGCAGAGGGATTTTGGTGTCCATGTACACAGATCTCTGAAAGTTGCCACCCAGGTAAATAGTGCGGTGAGGAAGGCATATGGCGTACTGGCTTTTATTGGTAGAGGAATTGAGTTCCGGAGTCCTGAGGTCATGATGCAGTTGTATAAGACTCTGGTGCGGCCGCATCTGGAATATTGTGTGCAGTTTTGGTCGCCATACTATAGGAAGGATGTGGAGGCACTGGAACGGGTGCAGATGAGGTTTACCAGGATGTTGCCTGGTATGGAAGGAAGATCGTATGAGGAAAGACTGAGACACTTGGGGCTGTTTTCATTAGAGAAAAGAAGGTTTAGGGGTGACTTGATTGAGGTGTATAAGATGATTAGGGGGTTAGATAGGGTTGACAGTGTGAACCTTTTCCCGCGTATGGAGTCGGGTATTATAAGGGGGCATATCTTTAAATTAAGGGGGGGTAGATATAGGACTGAAGTTAGGGGTAGGTTCTTCACTCAGCGAGTCGTAAGTTCATGGAATGCCCTGCCAGTAGCAGTGGTGGACTCTCCCTCTTTATGGGCATTTAAGCGGACATTGGATAGGTATATGGAGGATAGTGGGTTAGTATAGGTTAGGTGGGCTTGGATAGGCGCAACATCGAGGGCCAAAGGGCCTGTACTGCGCTGTATTCTTCTATATTCTATATTCTATAATGGCATTTGCCAAGACAGTGTATTTCGCTCAACATCGCTCTCTGTCAATCTCATGTGCCTGAGATTTGAACAATCTCTGGTCTATGTTAATTAAAACTGCCCTATTCTCATAACCTTAGATTTAACATGTCTTACAATATTAATTGATTCCTCACTGTGTTACTTCAACATCCGTTGAGAAGAAATTAAAATGAGAACAACAGTCACCTGTGTGACTGCGATTTGACCCAATGTTGCTGCAGCCAAACGATTCAGCTGCAAGCAAAATAGCCCACACCTTTCCTGTGCCAGTAATGAGACTTCATAGCATAGTGGTAAGTTTTAATGAGTTGAATTAGACTCAGCATCATTTCTCAGGATGACATTTACTGCGATATAAAGAGATGATGAAATAGACGGGGGTTGGGGTGTGGAATATAGTTAAAAAGGATATGGCCAGAGTTCCCTTGACACAAAATCGTTAGAGATGACGGAAAGGAGGTTTACTGGGAGATAAAGCCACGAGGAAAGAAAAGAAGGGATTTAATTGGATGGTGGAATAGACGAAGAATCACGCGACTCAAATCAGGAATGACTGATTTGTGTCCTAATGGAGATTTTCCAGCTGATGTGATGTTGGAAAGGATAAATAGAGGGAAATTCCCTCGTTCAGGTGAATGTATAAGTAAAGGTTAAAGCTTCAACATCAGTGAGGAACGACAAAGGCGTTGACGGCAGGTACTTTTATTCTGAGAGTTATTGAAATCGGAGATGATTTTTCAGCAGAAGAAAACATGTTAGAAGATGACTCCAGCATATTTGAAAGGCCACGTGCAGACACACAAGGAGCGAATTTAACAGGGACAGGGATTCTGAGCTGCCTGAATGGGGAGGCAAAATGGACGCACTCACAAATTGTTCAACGTTCATCGGAAAGAAATTGCTAAATACCTGCAACTGAACATGTTAAGTGTAAGAAGATCTAATGGTGTTGAAAGGTGTAGTAGCTGGTTCTCCGTGAACTACTACAGATTGTTAATGTGCTGAGCTGTTTGTTTTCGCTTTGCATTAAATAGAAGCCGGTTATCTCAGTCCGCTGGCTAACTGGTTTATGGTATAGAGTGAGACAAACGACGTGGGATTAACTGTCGCACTGTCTCAGTTTGCTATAAGGATCATCATCTCCTCCGCTCACGTGATCTGTAATACAATGGTGACTCCAGTGAGTAGGAACGGACCTGTCGATGTCAAGCATCATTATCATTGCCATTTGTTGCATTGAACATTTGGTCACAATGACCATAAACGGGACTGATTCCTTTGAATACTCACTCATCTCCGTCCGAAAAATCCAGCGACAAGACTCATCCTCATTCCTGTTTGAACCCTTTGTTCCACACAGCATCGAAACTATTTGTCATGGCTTTACCAGATTCGGTGACAACTTTCAATCTACCCAAAGAAATAAATCTAATTCCTTTCGAACGGTTTAATGAGCTGTGTGAGTTTGCAGCAAACAGGATAATATGAAACGAGTTTAAAAGCCTTTTCAAGAATATAATCCAGTGCAGTGTTAAAGATTTGAAAAAGGTCATCAAGCTAAAATATCATCTCTGTTAACAATTGATACTTTTCCCAAATCAGAAACTGGAGTTTTAGAATAGATGCTGCTTTATTCGACATTATTCTTCAACTATGCTTCAGTCTGATGATCCAATAATTCCTGATTAACGTCAGTAAAAGCAGCTTTAGATAACGATTGGAATTACAACTGAGGCATTACACGCTGTTAAGTACCAAGCGCAGATCAGTTGCTCCACTGGAGCCGCTGGCAGGAAGCCCAAAGCGTACCAGAATCGTACCTCTGGGACCTTCGACCCGCCTGGCCTACTTTTGCTGTGGTTCTGAAATTAAAGCTAAGGCAGAGGAGGAGGAACTGATATGGACCTGTGACTTTTCGAGCATCAGGTTCAGGAGTTGGGACACAGAAAATCGTTGTGCAAAATAGACATGATTGAAAACTGGGTTTCTGTGGGTCGCTGCGTTGTTTACAGACAAAGTTACATTATCGCTGTCTCAGGACTTCTCATTCGGTCGGCTTCAATTTGGCACAGAATTCGATTCAACGACACTTCACTATCTTCCTTCTGCATGTTCCTACAGACAACAAGAAATATACTGCACTCATCATCAATATTCAACATGGTTACATCCAAGGACATGTTGTAGAGTTTTCATGAATACTGAAGATATCAGAATGTCATGCAAGAGTAAATTGAATTTCAGTTTAAATTGTAAAGTGATAAAAATCCAGAGTAAGATCAAGAATGCCCGACATTCATGATTATTACTGTGTCCAGAACTCTAGCCAGGCAAAGGGGAAATCTGTCCCTGAATCCCCAATGTCCACACAGCCGTTCGTTCCATGTGTCCAGTTGGAAACCTGTGTGAAAGAGCATGAATCTGACAGAGCGCCTGGGAGAACCCTCCACTGTCTGATCTAAGGCTACAACAGGAGCTGTGTATTCCAGCTGTGAGAGCGGTGGGATAAAGTGGAGGTGCTTGGTATTCCGTGGTGTAGATTTACAGGGTCCTCATCATGTTATTGTTTAAGACCCTCTGTCAGAAACAGCACAGACAGAGAGGAATAGGAAGGGGCCATTTCACCCGCAAGCGCTATCCCGCCGTTTGATATCATTATGGCTGAGCGAACACGTCAATGTCTTTTCCCAGCCCATCCACATCAACCTGTCACCCAAAGGCGAAAAGACACTGAATAAAACGAAAAACTCTGTGCAACCGTGGGAGGGAAATGCATTTAGAGACAGTGGGCTTCAGCAGTTGGTTTTGTGAATGAGCAGCGTATTCTAGACTGATCATGTTTCAAATGATGCGATTCCCTCAAAACTCACCACCAAGAAGGTGAGGAATCTTCTCTGGTCGGTAGCGGGGACGAGAACTCCAGACGATGGGAACTGATGATGAGTCAGCAGAACAATCATTGATTCAGCTGAAATCTGAACGAAGCTCCGATTCTGCTGGGATTCAAACCCACAAACATTGAATCACAATCTTAACAATGCAGTAGAAGTCCAACACGACTTTCATTGTGCTACAGAGGTGAGATAGCCTACATTTTACTGCACCCAACGTTACGGTGTTCAAGTCTTTCATCAAACATCTATTTATCCTCGCCCCACTTTCCAGTACCTGGTCCTTATCCGTACATGCTCTAGCTCCTCAAGTGTTCGGCTAAATACTCCTGAAGTGTTTGGATGACTGTTAGATTTACCACACGTTCACACAGTGAATTCCAGACAAACAACACTCTCAGGGTGCAAACGTTCTTCCTAAATCTTCTCTGAATATCCTCTCTCTAGCGTTTTATCTATATCCCTGGTATTAACTCTACCCATTAGAATTTTATTCCTGTCACACACAACTATCCCCTTTCTGTGCACGTTAATCAATTCCTCTCTCAGATTTCTCCACTGTCAGATTAAGAGCCCCAATCGAGCTCCTCTATCGTTGCAGTGACGAGAGTGTAGTGCTTTAAAAGCACAGCCGGTCAGGCAGCATCCGAGGAGCAGGAGAATCGATGTTTCGGGCATAAGTCATTCGTCAGGAATGAGACTTTTGTGTGGGGTTTGAGGAAGGGGAATGGGGTTGGTGGTCAGGTAGCTGAGAAAGCGATAGGTGGATGAAGGTGAGGGAGAAGTGGTAGTTGAGAGGGGGATTGATGGCCGGGTCCAGAGAGCAGTGCCGAGTTGGAGGTTTTGGACTGGGATAATGTGGGGGAGATGAAATGAGGAAGCTGTTGAAATACACATTTATCCCGTGTGGTTGTAGGGTCCGAAGGTGGAATATGAGACGTTCTTCCGCCAGGCATCGGCTGGTAATGGAATGGCAGTGGCTTGTGCCCGAAGCATCGGTTCTCCTATTCCTCAGATACTGTCTGACGTGCTGCGCTCTTCCAGCACTATACTTTCGACTCTGAGCTCCAGCACCTGCAGCCCTCACTTTCTCTTATCTTCGCTGGGGGAATGGTCGAGCTCAGGCACCACCTTGGTAAATCTCCTCTGACCACCCTCCCGTGCAAACATACGTTTCCTGAAGGCTGGCGATCAGAATTGAACAAAATTATCCAAAGAAAAGCAGAAATATCTGAACAAAATCAGCAGTTCTAGTGCATCTGGGGAGAGATTTTAGAGCCCAACGATCCGCCTTTGGAACGAATGGTATGCGTAGATGGGCAGGATCTAAAATGATTGAACTCAATGTTGGGAACTGAAGATTGCACGGTCTCTCAGTAGGAAATGACGTGCTCTTCCAACTCGCTCTTCCAACTCGCGCTGTGCGATGCGGGAGCTCTGCAGCACACCAAACTGACATGGAGGCATGGGTACACAGTGGAATGTTGCAGTGACAGGAACCTGGAAGCTCAGGGTCTTAGTTTGCTTGCCGACAGAACGTATGTGTACTCATGTTTGTCACCCGCTTTGTTTTTCTCTCCACAGTCTCGATGAGACAACATTCTGAGCAGGAAATGCAGTTTGCTAAATTGAGTAATGGGCAGATAAATCAGTGGAATATTATACTGTGAGGGGAGACATTGTAAACGAGCAGCATTACACCTTTTGGGATTTCGTGTAATGGTGCCAAATGGTTAAGTGCTGGGGGTCATAGAGGATTGGACGATGGTGTACAGAGAGCAATTGTCCTGCATAGTGCCGGTATTCAGTGGTGTGGGCCAGTGGGGAAAGGGTAGTAGAATGTACATCTTCCTGACCTACCTGCTATTAGTAAACACCTCACTACGGAGCAAAAGTATCAAATGATTTTCATTTCAACAACAGCACCAGGTGCAGCTTGAGAAGTTACGTGTTTGCACTGTCACTGTCACCCTGTCTCCCCGAGAGCAGTAGTACTCCCCCACGCTGATTCACACAGCACAGTTCTTCCTGTGACATGTCCGTTCGAGAATGGAAGGACAGGTATCAATAATCCGTACTTGGAACGGAGTATCTGTATTGCTCAATAACAGTTGCTTAACTATCCTAACTCCTTTTCAAATCACTCGACCCACATCCTTGTATGTCTTGGCATCATAAATTCACATTTGAATACTTCGGAAAGTTATATGGATTTCTGCCTCTCCGACCCTTGCATACACTGTGTTCCCCATTTCAACAACTCACTGTTTGAAAACGTTTTTCCATTCATTCACTCTAATCTTTCCGCCTCTGACCTTAAATCGATGGCCCCCGTGATTGAAATCTCCATCAAAGCGAAACATATATTTCAGTCTACGCTATTCATATCACTCAGTACTTTGTACATCTTAATCATGCCCCTCTCAATCTCCTCTTCTCGAAGAAAAACAACTCCAGTTTGTCCAATCTCTCTTCTTCAGCCAGACAATACCCTGGCAAATGCCCCCTGCATAACTACACACAATAGTCTCGCTAGAGTCGAATGAACAAGTGAAATAAATGATGAGAAAGTCGACAGAAACTGGTGTTTTTTGAATAAAGTTTATTTTCCTCAATGCTTCCCTGTGCCCTTTTCCTGAGCCTGATGTTTCAATAATCGCTGTTCCATGTCAGTAAAAGCTGCGCCAAGTGGATTGAGCTCACAACTGCGGTATCGAAATGGATCAACTGGTTTGAACGTCCCGATGGTAAGACTTGGGCATGGTCACACAGCAACAGTGAGCGCAGCAGCACAGGCCTAACGAGATCAATGTGAAAGTGATTGTAAGGGAAATGGGACGGGGAACTTTAAGGAGGCATGTGTTTGCGGGAGGGAGGGAATTCTCCGAGAATGGTGAGTCTGGATCCTGTTTATGACTCGCAGAGATGTGTGAGAGAGAGGGGTTTGATGGAAAAAAATATAATCTAAAGAATGCCTTCATGTAAAATCAACTGATTCCTTTCTGTGTTTCTTCAGCATTAATCACAAGGAGTAAAATGCAGTGACTCGGATTCGAACGATCTTACTGCGGCCACAATGCAGAATGTTTTAACATTCAAACCACCACTGAGTCATGCAAAGACCCGCGTTTAAAAACAGCAATCATTACAGTGACAGAGGATGCGTTAGGAAGAGAAGCAGATACACAGCAGGAATATAACGTGAGCGACTGCAGACATGTGGGAATTCAGAATTAGCTGAATCTTGAAATTCGATATCCCCAGACGCTGTGGTGGTTCCATCGAATACTGCATGTCGAAGACTGAGTTTGATAGATTTCTGGAAAAAAAAGGTTCAGGGGATGGTGCGGGATATTGGTGCAATGTATGTTTCAATAACAATGTGTTATTAACTATGTGTTAATAACAGTTTCTTCACCAACTTCCCCACACAAGGAAGTACACATTGCTGCAGTCAGTAACATAACTCCAGTTCCTGTAACCAGAATCAGACAAACTTTGTGGCACAGCCGCGAATACCAAACTGGAAGTGGCGGTGGAAAAGATGAGGACTGCAGATGCTGCAGATCAGAGCTTAAAAATGTGTTGCTGGAAAAGTGCAGCAGGTCAGGCAGCATCACAGGAGCAGGAGAAACGACGTTTCGGGCATAAGCCCTTCTTCAGGAATGAGGAGGGCATGCCAAGCAGGCTAAGATAAAGGGTATGGAGGAGTGACTTGGGGGAGAGGCGTTTGGGAATGCGATAGGTGGAAGGAGGTTAAGCTGGAGGTGATAGGCCGGAGTGAGTGTGGGGGTGGAGAGGACAGGAAGAAGATTGCAGGTCAAGAAGGCGGTGCTTAGTCTGAGGGTTGGGACTGAGAAAAGGTGGGGAGAGGGGAAATGAGGAAGCTGGAGGAATCTGCATTCATCCCTTGTGGTTGGAGGGTTCCTAGGCGGAAGGTGAGGCACTCTTCCTCCAGGCATCCTGTTGCCATGGTCTGGCGATGGAGGAGGCCAAGGATCTGCATGTCCTTGGCGGAGTGCGAGGGGGAGTTAAAGTGTTCAGCCACGGGGTGGTTGGGTTAGTTGGTGCGGGTGTACCAGAGGTGTTCTCTGAAACGTTTCACAAGGAGGCGGCCTTTCTCTCCAATGTAGAGGAGGACACATCGGGTGCAGCGGATGCAATAAATGATATGTGTGGAGGTGCAGGTGAATTTGTGACGGATATGGAAGGATCCCTTGGGAACATGGAGGGAGGTGAGGGGGGAGGTGTGGGCGCAAGTTTTACATTTCTTGTGTTTGCAGGGGAAGGTGCCGGGAGTGGAGGTTAGGTTGGTGGGGATGCGGAGCTGACGAGGGAGTCGTGGAGAGAGTGGTCTTTTCGGAACGCTGATAGTGGTGGGGGGGAATATATCCTTGATGGTGAGGTCTGTTTGGAGGTGGCGGAAATGACGAAGAATGATATGATGTATCTGGAGGTTGGTGGGGTGGTAGGTGAGGACCAGTGGGGTTCTGTCCTGGTGGCAATTGGTCCTGGTAAATTTGAGGTCGGGGTGGAAGGTGTTAGTAAATTGGATGACCTGTCCAACCTCCTTGTGGGAGTACGAGGCTGCGTCGATACAGTCATCGATGTATCAGAGGAAAACGTGGGTGGTGGTGCCAGTGTAGCTGCAGAAGATGGACTGTTCCACATATCCAACGAAGAGGCAGGCATAGCTGGGGCCCATGCGGGTGCCCATGGCTACTCCTTTGCTTTGGAAGAAGTGGGAGGATTGGAAAGAGAAGTTGTTCAGAGACAGGACCAGTTCAGTCAATCGAAGGAGGGTATCAGTGGAAGGGTTTTGGTTGGTTCAGCGAGAAAGGAAGAAGCGGAGGGCTTTGAGGCCTTCGTGATGGGGGATGGATATGTATAGGGACTGGAAGTGGCGGTGGACATGAGCACGTGATGCTATGCTGTGGCACTAGTGACATGATTGATAAAGGCCCAGTCATAGAGTCATAGAGTAATAGAGATGTACAGCATGGAAACAGACTCTTCAGTCCAACCCGTCCATGCCGACCAGATTTCCCGAACCAATCTAGTCCCACCTGCCAGCACCGGGTCCATATCCCTCCAAACCCTTCCTATTCATATACCCATCCAAATGTCTTTGAAATGTTACAATTGTACTAGCCTCCACCACTTCCTCTGGCAGCTCCTTCCATACATGCACCACCTTCTGTTTGAAAACATACCCCCTTAGGTCTCTTTTATATCTTTCCATTTTCAACCTAAACCTATTCCCTCTAGTTCTGGACTCTCCGACACCAGGGAAAAGATTTTGTCTGTATATCCAAGCGCGTGAAATGCTGAGCCTGTGAGTGCTTCTGTTCAAAGGCGGGGTGGAAGGAATATTGGTCTCAATGTATTACAGTATTAAGATTGAGCAGCAGCATTAACCCGCACTGAGAATTGTCTCAGAGGAAGCGTGCTGGAGCCTTAAGTGAGAGGTCGACGTATTGAAGGCATTCTAAGAGATTTTCCTTAACAATGCGGTATTTTGTTGCTTTGACAGTAAGAATTCCTTTTGCTCACATCGTCTCCACATCACTCTCTTGCTCCAGTAAACACTCCAATCCAGCGTACATTGTTTCCATTCCAACACAGAAACGCGTCCTATTCTCTCTCCATTTGGGATAATCTGAATGGACAATGTCATTCTTTGAATGGAGAAATGCAGCAGGGAGTTGTTCATGCAGCGGCGATCTATTGGGCGAGTAATCTTTGGAGACTGGAACGTGGCAGCTGCTGTTAGTTAAATTCGATGAATAAAATCTGGAAAACAAACCCAATCTGAGGAACAGAGACAATAACTTTAATATACTGAAAACTCATTCATTCATGTCCCTTCGAAAGTGAAGTCTACCGACCGTAACAAGTCCTGTCAACATGTGACTCCAGACCCACGACAATGTAGTTCCCCCATGAATGCACTCTGACTCAGTTCAAGGTGAATTAGAATGAACAACAAATGGTCTTCAGACCAATGATAGCCACATTCAACGGGAGAATAAGGAATAATAAAAATACATGAACAACAGGGAAAATGGGAATCGTGTCTGTGTGGACTCGAATTCAACTGATATCCAAACTAAATAGACACAAGAATACCCGCAGCGCCAAGACGTCAGGATCATGGGGTGACTGCAGGAAGGGATTCAATTACCCGCAGAGGTGTAAACTCACTTGCTCAGTCACAATGGGCACAGGTCATTCACCACTCCCATATGTGAGAAGTGATCACATATGTGAGAAGAGACCAACTGACAGAGTCACCAGGAAGTTTACAAGTGACAGCAGGAGTTCGATTCTGCTGTTATTGAAGCTTTTTATCCCAAACAGCAATGAACCCTGTTTGGATGCCTGTTTCCAGTGGAGTGCCATTGTTTTCTGATGTAGACCAATGATTTCGACTTAGTTGTAGAAGCCATGATTTGCAAGTTTGCTGATGATATAACAATTGGTCGTGTAATTTACTTTGGTGAAGAATGCCAAGGACTGCAGGGATGCATGAGTCAGGTGGAAAAGTAAAATGCGGAATGGAATTGAATCCAGATCAACGAGAGTTAATGAATTTGGGGAGAAGAAACAATAACAGTGAGTATTCGGACAAAGAGATAATGGAGTGGACATTCACGATCGCTGAAGATCAATGGACAGGGGAATCATTTGGACGGAAGTGCGTACTGTAGATGCTGGGGATCAGAGTCAAGGTTCGAGTGGTTCTGAAGAAACACAGCAGGTCAGGCAGCATCCGAGTTGCAAAAAAATTGATGTTTTGGGCAAAAGCCCTTAATCAGGACTAAAGCTAGGAGCCTCGAGGGTGGAGAGAAAAACGGGAGTGCTGGGTCTGGGAAGAATTTAGCTGAGAATGCTATAGGTGGATGGAGGTGGGGTTAAAGGTGATAGGTCGGAGAAGAGGGTGGAGCGGATAGGTGGGAAGGAAGATAGACAGCTGGTACACGTCAGTAGGATGGTGCCAAGCTAGAAGGCTGGAACTCTGATAAGGTGGACGTGGGGAGAGGAGTAATCTGGTGAATACCACATTGATGCCCTGGGGTTGAAGGGTCCCGAGGTGGAAGATGAGGCGTCAGGTGGTGAGGTAATGGCGGTGGAGGAGGCCCAGGAGAGTGGGTGGGGAGAGGTAGTTGATGTGTTTGTTCATGGGGCGTTGGGTTGAATGTTGCGGGTGTCCTGGGAATGTTCTGTGAGGCGCTCTGCGAGAAGATGTCCGGTGGCCCCAATGTAGAAGAGACCGCATCGTGAGAAATGGATGCAATAAATGACAAGTGTGGAAGTGCAGATGCACATCTGATAGATGTGGAAGGCTCCATTTGATCTTTGGAAGGATGTGAGGGGGAAGATTTGGGTGCAAGTTTTGCAATTCCTGCGGTGGCAGGGGAAGGTGCTGGGGGGGGAGGGTTGGTCATTGGAGGATGTGGACTTGACTAGGTAGTCGTGGAGGAAACAGTCTTTGTGAAAAGTGGATAGTGGTGGGGAAGGAAATTTCTCACTCGAGGTCAGTGTTACTGACACTTTTTACAAATCCACTGACTCCCAGAGCTGTCTCGATTATACGTCCTCCCAGCCCACCTGTTGTGTAAATGATATCCTGTATTCCCAATTCCTCCACCTCCATCGCATCTGCTCCCAAAGGACCAGTTCCGCCACAGAACACACCAGATGTCCTCCTTCTTTAAAGACCGGAACTTCTCCTCCTTTCTGGTTGAAGATGCCATCCAACGCATCTCATTCATGTCCCGTACCTCCACCCACAAAGTCCACACCTCCAACCGCAACAAGGTCCTCATCCTCTATCCTACCAGCCTCCACATAAATCACATCATCCGATGGCAGTTTCGCCACCTCTAAACAGACGCCACCCCTATCCACTTTCTGCCAAGACCGTTCGCTCCATGACCACCTAGTCAAGTCCACGCCCTCCAATGATTCACCCTTTCCTCCTAGCACCTTCCCCTGTCACTGCAGGACCTGCAAAACCTGCACCCACATCTACCCCATCACCTCCGTCTAAGGCTCAAATGGAGGATTCCACATTCATAAAAGGTTCACCTGCACTTCCACAGACGTCATTTATTGTATCTGTTGCTCCCGATGTTGTCTCCTCTAAACTGGGGAGACTGGATGTCTTCTCGCAGAGCACTTCAGAAAATATCTCGAGGACACTCGCAAGAATCAACCACAGTGTGCCTTGGCCAAAATTTCAACTCCCCCTCCCACTCTCCCAAGGACATGCAGGTCCTGGTCCTCCTCCATCGCCACTGCCTCACCACCCGATGCTTGGAAGAAGAAAGCCTCATCTTTCACCTGACGACACTTCAACGCTATAGCATCAATTCGGACTTCACCAGTTTCCTCATTTTCCCCTCCCCTACCTTTCCCCAGTTCCCAACTTCCAGCTCAACATCGTCCTCCTGACGTGTCCCACCTGTGCATTCTCATTCCCACATATCCACTACACCTTCTTCTCTGACATATCATGTTCACCCCCCACCTCCATCCACTTACTGCATTCTCATCTACGTTCCCCCCAGCCACACCCCCTCCCATTTATCTCTCCATCCCATATGGTCCCAGTCTCATTTCAGATAAAGGACTTTTGCCCAAAACGTTCATTTTCCTGCTCCTCAGATGCTGCCGGACCTGCTGTGCTTCTCCAACACCACTCTAATCTTAAGGGGAATCAGTTGATTGAGAGGGTTTTCGGATATTTTCTGTTGTTGACCACAGGCTGTGGATGATAGTAGAACTTTAGCAACCACCAGTTTAGGGAAGAGCGAAAGGACTGAGCACAAGTCTGGTCACCGCATAAATCAACATTTTTTTAAAAATTCTAAGATAAATGATGAAAGGCTGAAATATGAAATGTTGCCCATCAAGACTGTTTCACCACACAATGAGTTTATCACTGATTCCTTTCCAAGTCACGGTGCTATGCGCCTTGGAGGGTAACTTGCAAATGGTGACGTTTCGTTGCATCTTCCAACATTGTCCTTATAGTCAGGACAGCTTTGAACGTTCTGTTAAAATGCCCAGATGACTTACTCCAGTGCATCTTGTAGTTGGTGCACTCTGTTGAATTGTGCCTTAGCGGTGAAGAGAATGAATATTGCAGGTATTGAAGAAGATACAATCAAGTGACTGCATTGTCGTAAATGGTATCCAGTTCCTTCAGTGTTATTGAAGTTACACCCATCTCAGCAAATGCAGAGAGTCGCGTTCCACGTCTCATTTGTGCGTTGCAAACGATGTAAGATTCACGGTGACACGAATTGAGTTTATAATCAAAAAATGTCTACCAAATAACATGTTTTTGTTGTCAAAGTGTTTTTATAGCCAGTTCATATCCTTTTTTCCCAAAATACTAGCTCTGTGGACGATTACATGGGGTAGTTTGGTTACAGTAAAGCCATTGAATGTCAGTGGGATATGATTACATTCTCATTTTTCAGAGTTATCATTACTGTATTCCGTCCTTGTGTGGAACGATCTGATTCCAGTCGCTGTCTGCTTTCAAGCTCCATTTCCCGTCTGTGCTTGACATTTCAATCGTTTCCTCGCATAAATTTCTCTACTTGCCTTAATAATATGTAAGGACGCTGCAGGGGACAACAGAGATTTGCGAGGATGTTGTCAACATTGGATAAACTGGACCTTCGTAAGATGATTGGTTAGGCTGGGATTAAAACATAGAACATAGAACTTAAAAGTATACAGCGCAGTACAGGCCCTTCGGCCCTCGATGTGGGGCCGATCCAAGCCCACCTAACCTACACTAGCCCACTATCCTCCATATGCCTATCCAATGCCTGCTTAAATTCCCATAATGAGGGAGAGTCCACCACTGCTAATGGCAGGGCATTCCATGAACTCACGACTCGCTGAGGAAAGAACCTACCCCTAACATCTATCCTATACCTACCCCCCCCCCCCCTTAATTTAAAGCTATGCCCCCTTGTAATAGCTGACTCCATACGTGGAAAAAGATTCTCACTGTCGACCCTATCTAAACCCCTAATCATCTTGTACACCTCTATCAAGTCACCCCTAAACCTTCTTTTCACCAATGAAAAAAACCCCAAGTGCCTCAGCCTTTCCTCATACGATCTTTCTACCATACCAGTCAACATCCTGGTAAACGTCCTCTGCACCCGTTCCAGTGCCTCCACATACTTCCTATAGTATGGCGACCAAAACTGCACACAATACTCCAGATGCGGCCGCACCAGAGTCTTATTCTCCTTAAAACAAAGGAGGCGGAGGGGAGCTCTATAATCACATAATAACATTTATAAACGTTCAATATTCATGGGTTCTCAACAAGGTAGTTACGGGCAGGTAGTTTGGCCTCTGGTACGAGGAGAGCACCAGAGGACATTAAGTCACAATTAGTTATTGCCAATTTAATTCAGCGATGAGGAGTATTTTCTTTGTTCAGGGTCCAGTGATTCTGTGGAACCCTTTCCAGAAACTTTTGTTTAGGCTGAGTTATTGTGTATTTTCAAAATGTGCCAGACAGATATTTAACCAGAAAGACGATGAAGCTCTGTCGACTTAAGGCTGGAGAATGGAGTTGAGGATTATCAGGTCAGCCATGAGTTCGTTGAATGGTGGAGCAGACTCGATGGGTTGAATGGCCGACTTCCAATCCTACATCATTTGGTCGAACGTATTATTCTATTGATAAGTTTGGAATTCTGAGGGGATGGGATGAAGTGGTAGAAAAGGTTTCTCAAACTTGTCAGCAAAATCAGGAACAAGGCTGATAAACCCATGAACAAGAAATGTGTTGTGGCCTGGAAACAACAAATGGCAGTGGGCACACCGCAGATGGATATGTGCAGAAGTTGGGATTGCTAAAGAAAATTGGTGGATCTAATGCTGTTGGCAACTTGGTGATCGTGCTGGATGATCGATCGCATAGTGATTCACACGGCAATAGTTTGTGAAAGATTGAAAGGTTTGTTTCATTGGAGAAGTTTTCAGCAGTTCCAATTCGAATTGACTGTTTGAAATACTGATCAGACCTTTGTGTGGAGTGTTACATCAAAATACTCATTCACAATCCCACTGGATAAACTATTGCTCCCGAAATCTCCTTATTTGTTTCTATTTCATTCGATGTATATTCATATAAAGTCAAGATGAAAGGAAGGGAGGAAACAAAAGTCGCACTCCTTTTCATTATCCCAATTCAACTTACAACAGAATCAAATTGGTTTGTTTCGACTTTGATGAGGTATCAGTTTATCTCAAATCTCTGGTGCAATGAAGTGCAAAGCAAGATTCTCCATGTAATGTATACTAAACATGCGAGTCACAAAGGAAAACCACAGCTGCGTTTAATTGAAGTAACAACCAGAGTAGGATTTGTATCCACGTGTGAACAATGAATTACCTACCCGTCGCCATAACCTTGGGGCCATTTCCTCGCATAGCAAAGGAGCTCACACGTGACCCTGCCAAGATTACATATGGTGCTAATAGGGGATGAGAAATTCCTTGAGCGGAATCGAAGCCAGACCATTATGTTTCTGCTTTCAAAGGAATGATAATATCAGCAAAATCCAAGGAATTGACACCATCCTTGGAAGGAATAGCTGTCCTTGATTCATTCCGAGTCGGAACTGCCTCAGAATGAACCAGCGAACAAGAAATTCCCGTCACATTCAAACGCATATTTAGTGTTGACTCATAATTTCTTCAGACAGTTTCTCCCTCACGTGAAGAAGTATATATGGAGAGAGAAGTGAAGGTGATGGTTTAGCTCGATGACTTTTCTCATATGGCTGAACCTGAACTGAGTAAAGTTCCCGGAAATGCAGTTTTGTTCGCTTCATTTTATTAATTTTGCTGCAACCTCACTCGGCTTATTGCAATGATCGGAAGTGAATTGGATTGGTATCATTGAAATGTTTAATATTGTATTCAATTTTGATCCGAATTTATTTCAGCTTAAAGAAAATACTGATGAGGAAAACTGAAAGTTTAACTCCAAAGAAAAAGCCAGTTTTGATGCTCAGTTACTTTGGCAGATTTCAGTGGGTATCTAATGAACCCAACATCATGGCAATTGTCCTCCCATCTTTAAGGCATGAAATTAAAGCAGAAAATCGATTTCCAAGCGACGTGTCACTTCCTATTCATTATGGAATATCTTTCCTTGACAATCTATAAAATCTGCTCAGTTCCATTTATAATGTTTAATGTGGAATATTAATGAAAATCTTTCAAAACTCTGAAATTTTTGCTGTCTCTTTTTCGGCTGCATACGTTTTTGATATTTCTTTACATTTCAATTTATCCAAATTAGACATTCTTTCCTCGCACCTTCCATCCCGCACACCCCACTTTATCACTTTTACCCAGCCACAGGCTGTCTCTCTCTCTCCTGGTGAAACTCACTGCTTGTGTGTCTCTAAATGTGCCTTCCCAAATATTTTGGAAACGGATTCTCTGAGTGACAGAAATTCTGCTCCCATCATTTCTTTGTCCTACATCAATTGTTTTGAATACCTGACGTTCAGAAATTTAGTAACTTGAAAGAGTGAATTTACCACCTATTTCCTCCCTCCAAACCTCACATACTCTGGAGAACTTCAATTCGGTTTTCCTTGGTTCAGTTCCAAATATTTCAACACACAAATAAATAAAATCCCATCCCCACTAAACACCGTCAGCATCGTCTCTAATGTCTTACCAGCCCAGTAAACGCTGGCACTGTCCTCTCTGATAGAATCACAGATTGCCTACAATGCAGAAAGTACAATTCACCCAATCGAGTCTATAGGGTCACTCTGAAGAGCATCACAACCAGCCCTAGCCCCCGACTCTCTCCCATATATTTCACCTGAAGAAAGAACAGCCCTCTGACTTGTGATTTCAAATAAACCTACTGGAATAAAACATTGCATCGTGTGATTGCTGACCTTATCCCCGCATTACCCATGGCTAATTCACTTAACTTAGTGATTTCAATCCCTGGACATGACAGGGCAATTTAACATGGTCAATCCACCTCAACTGCAGATCTAAAATTATGGAGCCACACGGCAATTATATCATAACAGTCAGCACCATCTACATCATGTTTAATAGATTTATACACTGGTAACTCAGCCTAGTGAAAGCAAGCTGCGCCTATCAACCATAATTCAATGCATCCAAACGCGATTCTGCTCTGTACAACCTCATTCGTGCTACAGGAAATGTTTCTGCACTCAGATCTGAATGGGTTTACCTTGTTTTCTCCTTCAGGTTCCTGCTTTAAGCAAACATTTCAGTCAGAAACAAATCGATGAAATGGTTTTCATTCTAACACCGATACAAAGTGCAGTTTGCAAAAGTTACGTGTTTGCACTTTCACTGACACTCTCTCTCCCCAGGAGCTGCAGTCCTTCCCCACGCTGATTCAGACAACACTGTCCTTCCTGTGACATATCCCATCGAGAATGGAAGGCCTGGCATTAATAACCTTCACTGGGGAACAGAGCCACAGGTTTAAAACTTTTACGATGCCCCCAGCGGAGAATTGAGCCCTGTGACAGGCGGGGACACTAACCACAATACTGTGGAGGACAACAACGTCGAAGGAGGCCCTTCAGCCTGTTGTGGCCGGACTTTCCAACACAACTGCTTAACGACCTGAATCAAGTTTTCCATCATTCAGCCCATAGCCTTATATGTCTTGGCATCACAAAGTCTCAACTGAACTTTTTTTCAGGTGTAAAGGGTTTCCGCCTCTCTGATGCTTTGTGCACATCTAGTCAAAGCTTTCTGCCTTTTCCCGACATCTCTTGGCTCGGTATTCGATCCCTCCATCAACAGGATACGCTTCTTTCAGTCTATCTGAGCCGTACCCCTGATTGCTTTGTACATCTCAGTCATGTCTTCCTCAATCTCCGCTGCTCGGCGACAAACAACCGCAGTCTGTCCACATAACTGAAACTATTCAGCCCGACAATACCCCAGTGAATCTCTCCTGCACTGTTCCCAGTGCGATCACATCCATGCTATAATGTGAATTGTAGAACTCCACACAGTACTCGAGCAAGAGCCAAATAAAGTTTTCTTTTATTCTGTTACTGTATGAGGGCATCGCTGGTTCGGCAGCATATTTTGCTATCTCTAAGTACACAGCTGGCAGCTGAGTCTCAACTATATTGCAGTGAGTCTGGAGTCATATGGAGGCCCGACCAGACAAGAAAGGCAGTTTACTTCCTAAAAGGACGTCAGTGAAACTGATGGATTTATTTTTTTTTCAACAATTGACCGTGGATTTATGGGAGTTATTAGATTCGTAATTCCAGATATTTACTGAATCCCAATTCTACCACCTAGCATGGTCGGAGTCAAACCCGAGTCCCTGATGTCTGAATTAACAGTCCAGTGGTAAGAGCGCTCGGCCATTGCAGAAAACCGGTCAAACTGATCTTTTCCAATGGAGTTGCTTTTCCCCGATACTGTCCTGTGTCATTTTCCTGAGCTTGACAATCCAATAATCTCTTGTCCATCTCAGTAAAAGTTGCTACATGAATATTGATCTCCCAACAGTGGTAACCAAATGGATCAACTGGTCTGCAGGTCCAGATCGTGGGGTTGGGGCACGTTCATCCAGCAAAAGTGACCACAGCAGCACAGACTGAACGGTATCAATGTGAGAGTCAGTGTTAGATTCGGCAGTGACTTAATGAAATAGGATATGACTCCACAGCCACATGATGAAAGAGCAGCGCTCCAAAAGCTAGTGTTTCAATTAAACATGTAAGACTATCACCTGGTGTTGTGTATTATTAACTTTGTATACCATTGTCCAACACCGGCATCCCCAAATTAATGAAATGGGGTATTGAACGGAAAGTCGGGTTAATGATCGTCGGAGGGAAGAAATCTCTGAGAACGAGTGGATTTGAATGCTAACATATGAAACACAGAATTATGAGCGAGCAGAATTTGAAGGAAGAATATCATTGCCTTGGACAAAATTACCATGTTAAAACAACTTATACCTTTGTGTGCTTCACAAAAACTGGGGCGAATAGAGAAACTTCTGCCGTGACTCGGATCGCGGCATCCCATAATCCAGCACGCGACTTGGGCGCTATAAGTACAGTAGCATAGACAATGCTAGGCAGAGAACCTAACACAATATCCGTTCTTAGCGAACAGTGGCAGATGTATGGGAACTCAGAATGGGCTGACCGTTTAACATTGGTGCTCACAGAGGCTGGGGTGATTCCATCATTAATATGCTGAAGGCTGAGATAAATAGATTTCTCCAAAACATCAAAGACTCCGGGGACAGTGCAGGTTTTATTGAAATGTATGCTCCAATAGCAATGCAGTTTAACATCGGCTCCTTCACCAGCTCCCCCCACACAAGGCAGTAACCACTGCTGCCACCGAGTCCCAGTTCCCAGCCCCAGAATCAGAGGAACTGAGTGGCGCAGTCACAAAGATCCAGCGGGAAATCGGGATGGGAATGAGGTCGCACAGAAACTCGAGGGCTCCAGTGACAGAACCGGAGAATGCACGGTACTTCTATGACGGTTTAGAGGCGTAAGCAGTTCCGTGGTTGCGAATGCTCCTGGGCAAAGGCGGGACTGAAGGGAAATTTGTTCCCGTTTATAATGACATAGCGATCTACACAGCATCTTGCTGAGACAACTGAGTGCCACAACTGGAGCGAGGGCGGCTGGTTTGAAGTTTGATTTTCCTTCACCATCACCTACTTCCCTGGAATGAATTGTTTTCACCATTTTTATTTCCAACTGTTTAATATCTCCCTGCAGTCTGCGGCTTTCTTCCTCATGGTTAATTGCATGACTAACTGTTGTATGATCTGATTAAATGGAAGGTATTGCATTTTGGGACAACAAAAAGAGTAGGGCTTTGCATAGTGTTGGAGAACACAGAAGCTAGGGATGCAGGTACATAATTCTTTGTAGTTTTCATCACCTACAGACAAGGTGTTCAAAGATATTTAACATACTCCCCTTCATTGCTCAGTCCTTTGTGTATAGCAGTCGGGACGTTATGTCGAAGGTTTGCAGAACATTGATGAGGCCTCTTCTGCAGTATTATGTCCAGTTCCGGTCGCCCAGTTGTAGGGATGATATTATTCAGCTGGAGCAGGTTCAGAAATGGTATACACGCATGTTGCCATGTGTGGAATGTTTGAGTTATAATGAAAGGCTGGATAGGCTGAGACTATTTTCAGATTTGAGATTGGGGTGCTGGAAAATCACAACAGGTAAGGCAGCATGCGAGGAGCAGGGAAATCATTTTTTCACGCAAGCGTCTTTCATCAGGCTCTTCCCTGAAACGTCGATTCTCCAGCTCCTCAAATGCTGTCTGACCTGCTCTGCTTTCCCAGCACAACACTATCGACTCTGATCCCTCATCTACAGTTCTCACTTTCTCCTAGTTGAGACTGTTTTCACTCTAGGTTAGGGGTTTGAGCGGCGACCTGACAGAAATTTATGACTTCTTGAGAGGCAAGTTAGAGTTACCGATAGCTGCCTTTTCCCAGGAGGGGGATTTCAAGATGAGAGGGCATATGCTTAAGATGAAAAGAGAGAGAGAGTTAAAAAAAGACATGTGAGGCTTTTTTTTAGAGAAGGTGTTTTACTTGTGCAATTAACTTGCTGAGGAAGTGATGGATGAGGGTACATTTGCAACATTTAAAGAACAATTCGATCCAAACATGAATGGGAAAGTGGGATTTTAAAAATAAATTCATTCATGCCTAGTACATCAGTTATTTCGCAGAGGACAGTTAAGAGTCAACCAAAATATTATCCATCTGGAGTCTCCTGTGGGACAGAGCAGATGAATATGATAGTTTGCTTCACGAACTGGTATGAGTGAATCAGATGGGAGTTTCCACACAACTGATTCAGGTCATCACGAGACTCTGCAATTCCAGGTGCTTATTGAATTCAAACTCCACTATCTGTCATGCCAGGACCTGAACCCTTTGTCCCCAAAATATTACTTGGATTTTTGGATGTAAAACTACAAGGGCATTATAACCACTCAGCGGGTACAGCAGGAGACAGATGGGACTAGATTAGTTTGGCAGTACGTTCAGCATGTTTGGTTGCACTGACGGGCCTGATTTCATGCTGTATGACTCTATGATTGACGCTATGGAACAAATAGCTGGTTGGGATTAACTGCAGCATTGACAGCATAATGGAACACCTGATGGGATGTGTAATCCTGCTGGAGTCTCCGGAGGTTGTTTTGCTCAGTGATCCCTTCCCACACACGGGACTGGTGACCGGCCTCTCCCCAGTGTTACTGATTAAATGAGTTTCCATTTCTGTGGTTAATTGAATCTCTTCCTGCAGTTCCCTCATTTCCCTGCTTTCTCTGTGGTATCGGTGTCCTTTTTACAACCCAGGGTGAACGATCCTTTCAAATTGTGGCCACACAAATACAAATCCTGTTTTCCATGTTGTGAATGTGTTTTCATTCTTTCTCATTCACCCACAGGGTGTGATTATCACTGGTCAGGATAACATTTATTCTTTGCCCCTTCTTCGTTGCTGCCTGGCTACGCCACACACCCGGGTGCGATCCCAGCCTCGGGTCTTTGTCTACACAGAATGGGCAGTCTGCACATTCTCTGTGTGTTTGCGTTTTTATTTCTCCCTCTGACCAAAGATGTGCCAGTTACAGGGATCAACAATGGGAAATGCATGTTTATGGGATAGGGAATACCGTGGGTCCTGGTGGGATGCATTTCGGATGGACCTTCTGGACTGGAAGGGCCGACTACCCTGCTTCCCCAAACGATGGGGATTCTTGAATTAAGGGTCGGCTCATGTTTTTCTGGCCCTGGAGTCTCTCGTAGGCAGGACTGGGTGAAGATTCTGCATAAGGGACATGAATGAATGGGATTGCAGGAAATTAAAGTTATTATCTCTGTTCCTGAGGTCAGGCTTGCATTCGGGGTTTTATTCATCGAACTTAAACATCACCGTTTCCATGTCCCAGCCCCCAAGGACAACCAGTTCAAAATATCACCCCAACACCACCTTCTCCAGGTGTCAGTCTTGACTGTGTGGAAGAAACTGATTCTGAGCTGATGCAAGCAAAAGCAGCTTCCATCGCCAGTGTCGGAAACACAGATCCAAACAGCAAAATCATCTGTTAAACCCACCACTGCAAAGTTAACGGCTCAACACGCTTCAATTGTGCCACTCAGCCGTCTTAGCAAGATGCACTATAAATCGCTATGATGGTATAAACGGGTACAACTATTCCCTTGATCAGGAGCATACTCAACCTAGGAATTTCTTGCGCCTCTATACCATCATAGAAGGACCGCACTGTCACCTATTGTATCACTGGAACCAGAGAGTAAAATCGCGCACTCATCCCATCCCCATTTCCGGTTGGATCTGGGAGGCTGTGCCACAGTTTCTCTGAATCGAGGCTGTGAACTGAGATTATGTGTGATTATTTGCAACACTGGTTATTGCCTTGAGGAAGCTGGTGAAGTCGCCGACGTTAAGCTAAAACGCTACTGAAACATACATTTCAACAATATCCTGTACTGTCCCCCGAGTCTTTGATATTTTGGCGAAATCTATCAATCTCAGTTTTCAACATTTTCATTTAAGGATCTCCACAGCCTCTGAAGACATCGAATTTAAAGATTCAACTCATTCTCAGTTCCCACATGCCTGTCACTGTTTGCTGAGTACTGATATTGTACATTTGCTGTTTTTCCGATCATTTCCTCTGCTAGTACACTTATTGATGCTTGCAAGCATCCTGTTCTGTTGTTGCTGTGATCGTGGTCATCTGTATTTTGCATTGTGACCACAGCAACCTCGGTTCGAAACCATACACGACATTACGTGTTCTCTCCGTTGTCCTTTTTATGACACATGGTAAGAAATCATTTGTTTTACCTTCAAATTCCGCTCTCTTACATCTCTGCGTTTCATATATCAGGATTCAAACACACCCGTTGTCGGAGATTTCTCTCCTTCCAACGATCATTAAACCTCCTTTCCGTCCCTCCTCCCATTTCTCTGAGGCAATGCACAATCTATCACTCTCTTTCACATTCATACTGTTCTGTCTGTGCTGCTGCTGCGGTCAGTGTTGTTGGGTGAATGTGCCCCAACTTTACCATCGGGACCTCCAAACAAGTCAATCCATTTGGATACCGCGGTTGTGAAATCAATCCCCATGTAAAAGCTTTTACTGACATCGGCCAGAGATAATTGGAGCATCAGGCCCACGGAAAAGACCCAGGGCAGTTTTGGGGGAAAAAGATTTTATTGGAAAAGACCAGCTTTTGTGGCTTTCTGCGTTGGTCTCGCTGTAATTTCATAGGACTGATAATTCTGAAACCGAGGTAATAGTCCGCGTACTCGGGCTTGAGCCCCTCCATGTCAGATTGTAAAATTTGGATTCATCAAATATCTGCAATGAAGAATCTAATGACTCCGATAGATCGATTGACAATTGTTGAAAAATAAACATCTGGTTTACTGATGTCATTTCAGGATGGAATCTGCTATCCTTATTTGGTCTGGCCTGCATGTGACTTCAGACTCATAGCAATATGGTTGAGTCTCAACTGCCCTCTGGGCAATTTGGAATGGGTAATAAATTCTGCTTCGCCAGAATCGCCCTCATACTAATCCAGAAATTTTGAAACAAATGCTCATTAGGCTCAAGCAAGAGTGTTGTGTGCAGTTTTGCAAGTCACATTATAGCAAGGATGTTATCACACTGAGAACATTGCATGAGATATTTTCCAGGATGTTGTTTGGGGTGAAGAGTTTCAGTTGAGAAGAAATACAGGTCAGAGTGGACTGTTTGTCGCATTGCAAAGGAGATGTAGATAAGTCATGAATGAGTTAGGGGATGGACTGATTTGACTGAACGAGTTTCCCATTGACGGAGGGATCGATCAGCAGGGGCCAGAGATTTAAGGAGAAAGGCAGAAACGTTTGAGAGGATGTGCAAAAAGCTTGATCAGCCAGCGGGTGGTTGGAATTTAGAATACACTGCCTGCATTGTTCAGAGCGGCAAAAACCTGTATAACCAGAATAAATATTCAGATGTGAACTTGTGATGCCAAGACAGATAAGGCTGTGGGATAAGCATTGAGAAATGCGATTCAGTTCATTAGGCAGTTGTTTTTGACAAGTGTGGCCACAATTGGCTGAAGGGCCTCCTTTGACACCCCTGTCCTCGGTAGTAGAATGGTTATTGTCCCCGCCTGTCACAGGGCTCAATTCTCCGCTGGGAAAAGTGTAAATGCTTTAAAACTGTCACTCCATTCCCAAGTTCGGGCACTGATACCTGTCCTTCCATTCTCGATGGCGCATGCCACAGGAAGGACAGTGCTGCCTGAATCAGTGTGGGGAAGGGCTGCAGCTCTCAGGGAGGCAGAGTGTCAGTGAAAGTACAAACACGTGACTTAAGCAAACTGTACATTATATCTGTGTTGGAATTAAAATCTTTTGACAGACTTGTACTGGATTGAAGTGTTTACTGGAAGCTGGATGGCGAGGAAGAAACAGCGGAAAACATTCAAATATGATTGCAGAACCATTTCCCTCAGCTCGAATGAAATTGTAATGGACAGAGTATTGTTTCGATACATTGAATTTGGTTGATTTGCCTGGATGAGGCTGAGTTACCAGGGTATAAAGCCATTAAAAAATGATACAGCAATTGCTCAGTATGATGGAACATTGTGTCAGTAATTCACACTGCTGTTCGGTTGGAGGGTTATGTTGATCGGCAAAGTTAAATTGCCCTCTCGTGTCCAGGTAGTGAATTAACTAAGTTAGGTGAATTAGCCATGGGTAACGCGGGGACAAGGTCAGAAGTCATAGGACGACAGGTTATAGTCCAACTGGTTTATTTGGAATCATAAGGGGGAGGGCTCACTCTTCCTCAGGTGAAATATATGGGAATAGGGAGGGGAGCTTGGTCTGGGTGAGATGACCTTCAGAGAGTCGACACCGGCTCGATTGACTGAAATGCTCTTTCTGCACTGTAGGATTCTGTGATTCCATCGGAGAGGATAATGATGGTGTTTACTGGGGTGTAAAGCCATTAGAGAAGATGCTGGCGAGGTGTACTGAGGATGAGATTTTATTCACTTGTCTTCTTGGAAAATTGAGAACAGTTGACCCTGAACCAAGGAAGACTGAGTGCGGGGTTTTTCGGTTATGAAATGAATGGACTGAGTAAATGGGTGGAAAATTTCCTTTTACAAGTAAGTAAACTTCTCGATGTCATACATTCAAATCTTTTGATAAAACCTTTGAAGGGCAAAGAAATGATGAGAACAGAATCGCTGTCACTCCGAGAATCTGTTTTTCAAAATATTTGAAAAGGCACATTTGGTGACATACAAGGAAATTTATGTGGATAGGTAAGGAGTAGGGGTGGGGTGTAGTCAGTCAGAAGTTGCGGGGAAGCAATGTCTAATTTGGTTGACTTTAAATGTAAAGACTTTTCGTGAAGATGTGTGGCTGAATAAGATTCGATTCTAAAACTCTAAATTTTGAAAGATTTGGCATAATATTCCACTTCAAGCATTGTAAATGGAACTGAGCGGATTTTTTCTATTGCGATGGGAAGATATTACATAATGAATAAGAAGTGACCAGTTGCTTGGAGATCGACGTCGTGCTTTAATCATATGCGTTAAAGATGTGAGGACAAACACCATGATGTTTGGTCCATTTGATACTCAGTGAAATCTGCCAAAGTAACGAGCAACAAAACTGGACTTTAACCCTCTGCTTTTATAAGAAGTATTCTCCTTAAGCTGAAATAAAGTCGGAGCAAATTTGAATACAACATTAATCGTTCCAATGAGATAAATCTAATTCACTTGCGATATTACAATGAACATTGTCAGGTTGCAGCAAAATTAAAATGAAACGAACAAACAATGTTTCTTGCGGTTTAATGTAATTCAGGTTGAGCCATATGAGAAAGGCCGTTGATCCACAACATCGCCTTTATTTCCCTCTCCATGGCTGCTTCTCCACGTGAGAGAGAAAGTCACTGAAGAAATTATGAGTCAAATGAAGGTGAGAATATGACGTAAAAGTCTTGTTCTCTGTTTGATTCTGACACAGTTCTGACTCAGAATGTATTAATGACAGCTATTCATTCTGACGAGCATGGCTATTTATTGGAATTTGCTGTCATTAAAATTCTGGTGAAAAGTGAATCACATTGGTGTGGATTCGATTCCCCTCTGGAAAATTCTCAGCCATGGCTTTCACTGCATGTAACTTGATGAGGTCACATGCCACCCCTCTACAAAATGTGCTGAGGAGACCGAGCGATTATGGTAGTGGGTTATTATACTGCTGTTCTCAACATTCACGGATCCGAGTCACACTCTAGTGGCTAACTTCACAAACCGCTCCAAAAGTTTTTCTTTGCACCTCACACTCTGGTATACACTGGATAGTGAATCTTGTTCTTGCCCTTTACTGCACGGGAAATTTACGAGCAATACACACTATATTAAAGTCGAAATGAAGAGCGATAGCAGTCATTCTATTCAATTATACATTAAATTGGTGTAATGAGAAAGAACGCATTTTTTCTTTCCGCCCCACGTTCCATCCTGTCTTTCTATGAAGTTACATCGAAAGAAAGAGAAACAGATAACAAGAGATCGGGAGCACAGGTTTATCCAGTGGGGTTGTTCGTGAGTATTTTAACCAAACACTTCACACAATGATCTGATCAGTATTTCAAACAGTCACTCGGAATTGGAACCGCAGAAAACTTCGCCAATGAAACGAACCTTTCATTCTTCCACAAATTTCTGATATGTGTGAACCATACAACGATCAATCATCCAGCGAGATCACTGACTTGCCAACTATATAAGATCCACCAACTTTCTTCAGCAATCACAGATTTCTTCCTGCCTCAGGCGACTGACTGTGTGGAGTTTGCACGTTCTCCCCGTGTCTGCGTGGGTTTCCTCCGGGTGCTCCGGTTTCCTCCCACAATCCAAAGATGTGCAGGTCAGGTGAATTGGCCATGCTAAATTGCCTGTGTGTTAGGTAAGGGGTAAATGTAGGGGTATTGGGTGGGTTGCGCTTCAGCGGGAAGGTGTGGACTTGTTGGGCTGAAGGGCCTGTTTCCACACAGTAAGTTATCTAATTAAGTACACAGCCAACTGTACTGTGCCCATTGTCATTTGTTGCACCCAGGCCACAGAACATTTCTTCTTCCTGAGTTTATGAGGCTTGTTCCGGATCTGTCTGATCGGTTTCATAAACGTTTCCTATCAATTCAGCTCATCCCCTCATAATTCTGAACTTATGAATAAAATAAGGCGTTTGACCAAATGTTAAACAAAGTAGAAGTATGCCACTCAGCCCATCGAGTCTGCCCCACCATTCAACGAACTCATGGTTGATCTGACAATCTTCAACTCGATTCTTCTCACTTACCTCGAAAAAGTTCCATTACCTTTCTGATTAACTATCTGGCACAGTTTGAAAATACCCAACAACGCAGTCTCAACAGTGGGTGCCACAAAAATGCCACAGACTCTCTGACCCCTGAGCAAAGAAAACTCATCATTTCTGAATTAAATAGGCAATATCTAATTCTGTGTTCATACCGATTGGTGCTCTCCTCACAGCATAGTGCAAGCCACCTGCCCGTATCTACCCTGTCAAGATCCCAGGAATATTGAACGTTTATAAATGTTGTTATGTGATTTTCGAGCTCCCCTCCACCTCCTTTGTTTCAAGGAGAATAATCCCAGCCTAACCAATCATTCCACGAAGCTCCATTTTATACAGAGTTAGCAACATGTTTGTAAATCTCTGCTGGTCCTTACAGCGTACTTACGAAGTTATAAGACAGGTGAAGAAATTTCGGCGAGGAAACGGGTTGAAATTTCAGGCGCAGATGGGAATTGGAACTTGAAATCAGAAAGCGATTGGAATTGGATTGATCCACAGAAGGACCAAACGCAGCAATGATAACTCTGACAAATGAGAATCTAATCATATTCGATTGACATTCCATGGCTTCATTGTAACTGAATTCCTCCGTGTAATCGTCCTGGGAGCTCGTGTTTAGGAGAAATGGAACCTGACCGCCCACATAAAGAAGTTGACTACAATAACATGTCCGTCCGTCGACTTTGTTTCATTGTTAACTCAATTCTCGTCTCCGTGAAGCCTACATCGTCCGCGACACACAAATTAGATTTTTAACAGAACTCTCTCATTTGCCTAGATGGGTGCAGCTTCAATACCACTGAAGGAACTGGACACCCTCCACGACAGTGCAGTCACTTAACTGCACATTCTTCAATACCTGAATATTTATTCCCTTAATTGCTAAGGCACAATTGCAGCAGAGTGCACCACCTAAAGGATTCACAGGAGTACATCATCCAGGTTTTGTTGACAGAACCTTCAGTGTTCAAAAAATTTACCGACTATAATACAAGGTTGAAGATGCACTGAAATGTCACCGTTTGCAAATTACCCTCCAAGTCACATACCAGCATGACTTGGAGAGGAAACAGTGGTAAATTCATTGAGTGATGAAGCGGTCTTGATGGTCAAAGCGTTATACTTCAGCCCTCCACCTTTTATCATACAACTTTTAAAGAATTGACTATTGCATTGACCAGAATTGCGCACATTCCTTTGGTTATTTCCTAAACTGGCGCTTGCTAAAGATCGAACATCATCCTCAGCCTGTGGTCAACAATAGAAAATATCCAAAAACCTCTCAAACAATTGTCGAAAAATCTTCAGAGATCTGTGAATGCCCAGTCCAAGATCTCTTTGTTCCTGTACACCACTCAGAATCCCCACTGTTATTGTTGCAACTCCCCAAATTCGTTCCCACTTATTGGTCTGGATTCAATTATATTCGCCATTTTTCCTTTCTACCTGATTGTTACATCCCTGTGGTCCCTGAAATTATTCATTATAGTCAACGTACAACCAATTGTTGTATCTTCTGTAAACTTCTAAACCATGACTAAATTTGAATTATCGATCTACATGAGGAAACAGTGGTACTCCACTGGAAACAGGCATCCAAACATGGTTCATTTTTGGATGGGATGAACACCTAAATAACAGCAGAATCAGACCCTTGCTGTCATTTGTAAACTTGATGGTGACTGTGCAGGTTGGTCTCCTGACTGATTCCTTTCACATGTGGGAGTGGTGAATGACCTGTCCAAGTTGTGACTGAGCAAGTGAGTTTACACTTCAGCGGGTAATTGAATCCCTTCCTGCAGACCCCGCCCCCATGGACCTGACTTCATTGCGGCGTGGGTAGCCTTGTGTCTGTTTAGTTTGGATAAGCAGTTGAATTTGAGTCCAAGTTGAGACGACTCCCAATTATCCCCGTCATCCATGTATATTTTTTTATCCTTCCTTATTCTCCCACGGAGTGTGGCCATCATAGTCTGAACAGCACTTGTTGTGCATCCTTAACTCTCCTTGATCTGAGTCAGAGGGAATTTACGGGTGAACCGTCCTATTGTGCGACTGGAGACATATATTTGCTGGTCTTGTTAAGGACGGCAGATTTCCCGTTTGAAGGGAAATGAAATAATGGGTTTTCAGCAAATTAAAACTTTTTGTCACTCTTTCTCTGAGCGGGTTTATATGCCAGATTTTATTCATCAAATCTAATTACTACCAGCTGCCATGCTCCAGTCTCCAAGGCTTGCTGGCCCAAATATAGCCATTACATTTGCAGATGACACGAAGATTGGTGGAGTAGCAGAAAGCATAGGGAACTGACAAAGAATGAAGGAGAATATAGATAGACAGCAGAGTTGAGCAGAGAATTGGCAGATGGAGTTGAATCCAGGCAAATGTGAGGTAATGCATTTTGGGATGTCTAATTCTCGAGCGAAGTCTACTGTAAACGGAAGAGCCTTGGGAAAAGTTGATGAGCAGAGCGATCTGGGAGTTCAGATCCTTTGTACTCTGAATGTAGCTGCACAGGTGGATTGAGTGGACAAGAAGGCATATGACGTGCTGGCCTTCACTGGACGGTGCATTGAGCATAAGAGCCTGCATACGAAAATTGTACAAGATTTTGGTTCAACTGCATTTAGAATGTTGTGTACTGTTCTCGTCGCCAAATTACCAAAACGATGTGCACGTTTATGAAAGAGTGCAGAGAAGGTTTATGAGGGTGTTGCCTGGTATGGAAGGTGCTCGTTCTGAATAGAGGTTGAGTAGGTAATGTTTGTTTTCATTAAAGAAAACAAGATTGAGGGGGACCTGATTAACATCTACAAAATCATGAAGGGTATAGCCAGGGTGGATAGAGATAAGCTTCTTCCCAAGGTGATGGATTCAATAATGAGATGTCACACATTCAAGGTGAGAGGTGAAAAGTTTAAGAGAGTTCGACTTTGGAAGTATTTTACACAGAGGGTGGTAAGTACTTGGATAGTGTTGCCAGCAGAAGTAGTAGAGGCAAGCACGGTAGATTCATTTCAGGTGCCTCTGGACAGATGCATGAGTAGATGGGGTGCAGGAGGATACAGATGGTTTGGAATTGGGTAATAGGTTTTGACAATGGATCAGCTCAGGTTTCGACGTCCAAAGGGTCTGTTCTTGGGCTGTAAATTTTCTGTTTTCTCTGCTCTTCTGTGTTCCCCACACGACCAACATCATGCTACATTGCTACATCTCAGAGAATGATATTATCAATTCCAATTATCACAGAGGGAATTCGAATATGACATGTGGCTGTGTTGGAATAAAAGATATACGCTGGATTGGAATGTTTACTAGGAGCAAAAGGCTGATTTGGAGACGATGTGATCAAAAACAGCTCTTACTGTCAAAGTGACAAAACAGCGCATTGCTAAGGAAATTTTCAGAGAATGCTTTCAATTAACCGACCTCTCGCTTAAGACTCCAGCACGCTTCCGCTGAGCCAATCTGCAGTGCGGGTTAATGGTGCTGTTGTATCTTAATAATCTAATAAACGGAGACAAATATGCCCTTCTTCCCCGCGTTTGACCAGGAACACTCCCAGCTTTGGCATTTCATGCGCCTCTGTACCATCAAATAAGAACCACGTCCTCACTTTCAAACCAATCATTCCATTTCGATACCGTGGTTGTGAGATCATTTCTCATGTAGCAGTTGTTACAACATGGACCATAGATTATTGGAACATCAAGCTCAGGAAAAAAACACAGGGTAGCAGTGAGGAAAAGAAAATTTATTTGATAGTACCTCTTTCTGTAGAATTCTACATCATTTATTTCACTTGCTCATTTGGCTCTATCTGGTCTATTGTGTGCAGTTCTGTAATTCGCATGATACCCACGGATATGACAGCACTGGAAATGATGCAGGACAGATTTGTCATGATATTGTCTGGGTAGAAGAGTTTCAATTATAAAGAGAAATTGGATAGTCTGGAGGAGTTTTTCTTATAGCAGAAGAAATTGAGAGAAGACATGATTGAGATGTACAAAATAATCAGGAATATGGATGGTGTAGACGGAAATAAACGTTTCTCATTGATGGTGAGATCGATCACGGGGGGAGGGGTAGGGTGGCATAGGAAACATTTAAGTGAATGCGCAGACAAATGTTTTGAAACAGCGGTTGGTTGAAAACTGGAAGTCAGTGCATGCAAAGGTTGGAGAGTCAGAAATCCTCATAACTTTCAGAAGTATTCAGATGTGAATTTTGTGATGCCAAGTCAGACGAGGCTATAGACCAAGTGATTTTAAGAAGTGTTCAGATAGTTAAGCAAATGTTAATTTCCACCAATACCAAATAGGCTTCTTTTTGCATAAAATTCCTGGATAGTACCACCGCCTGTCACTGCGTGAGATCAGGTTCAATTCACTTCCAGGATGAATGCTTGCATATTGGGATAGCTCAGTGGATAGAACTGCACATTTCCACGCCAGAAACCGGCATTAGATTCCAGAATTGTTTGACTGACTGTGTGGAATTTACACTCTCATGCTCTCTCTCTCTTCCTTGTGAGTTTCCTCTGGCTGTTCCGATACCTTCCCACAGTGCAAAGGTGTACAATTCGGGTCAATGGCAAACAAAATCTAAATGGACAGTAAGAGTTGCAAATCAGAAACAAAAGTCAGAATTGCAGCTCGGGGAAAACGGAATGACCGTTTCAGGTCAATAGACCGTTCTTCGGAACTGTTTTTAATTTGCAATGTTAACCCTGATTTCTCTCCACAGATGCTTCCTGACTCACTGAGCTTTTGGAACAATTTCTATTTTCGTATGTGGATCACAAACGCGGGTTTAGAAAAATAGAGTGGGGCAGTGTGGATCTTTTCCACGGCACAGTGCAGACTCAATTGGCCAAATGGCTTCTGTATGCACTGTGTCTAATTCCATTAACACTGTATCTATAAGTCTTTGTCCTTTTTTTAGTCTTTGTTATTCACATCTCTCCTGTCATGTGAAGTGCAGAGCAGGATAATCGACGTATCGGGCATAAGCCACCACAAAACCGTTACCACCTGACGCCTGGAAGATGAATTCCTCATATTCCGGCTTGGGACCCTGCAACCACACGGAAAAAATATGGATTTCAACGTCTTCCTCATTTCCCCTCGACCCACATTATTACAGTCTGAAGCATCAAACTCAGCACCACGCTCCGGACCCATACAACTCTCCCCATCTGACATATCACCTCCACACCTGCCTCGCTCCACCATTCGCTTTCCACCCAACTCCAACCCCCACCCATTTATTTCCCAGCCCCAACCAACAAGACTCATTCCTGATGAAAGACCTATGCCAGAAACGTCGATTCTCCAGCATCCCGGATGCTGCCTGACCTGCTGTACTTTTCCAGCACGACACTATCTCCGTGGCGAAGATAGACGAGCTCTGCTCAGGCTCTTTCTCTGAGAGCGGTGAAGGCTGAGTGAGGAAGTGATTAACGTTCACATTAAGGGGATCGGTATGTGTGATAGGAGCAAACTTCATATGGGAAGAGTTAACAACCAGGGATCTCCTTTAAACACAAGGGGGAGGGTGCTCAGATGAGATTTAGGAAGAACGTTTTCACTCTTAGAGTGTTGTTTATTTGGAATTCACTGTGTGACCGTGTGGTAAAGGTATGAGTCAGTAAAACATTTCAGGAGTATTTCACCGAATACTTGAGAAGCTAGAGCACACATGGATAAGGACCAGGTACTGGAAACTGGGGTGAAGTGAAACAGATATCTGATGAAAGAACCGAACACTGTACAGAAAATACAGAGCATGAAAGCATGGGAAGGGTAATGGCATGGAAACTACTGGCGTTTTGTTACAAGTGGTCTGCGTAATGCTACACTCGTCAAAAGGTCACTAGGGCAGAATGGCGCCAGTGTGGCAGGATGGGATAAGAATAGTGGAATGCTGCTACACCAATTAGCAGAGTCAGACTGGGTTGAAAGGTTACCATGGCAGGCTGAGATAATACCAATTAGTAAAGTCAGCCTCGCCTACTAAATATCATCATGGCAGTTTGGGAAACGTCGTTACAGTACATACTTAGGTCATGACTTTAAATAATTAATTGATAGTAGAGTCAGCCTGCTTGAGGCACTTGTAGCAGGATATGACATTAAATATCTAATTAGTAGTTAGTAGAGTCAGCTTGGGACAGGAAAACATTGTGATAGATGGGGTAGCTAAATATCTAATCATGACAGGTTAGTCTGGAACGGAGGTTCATTGAGCACAGGTAGTAGAATAGTTAATAGTTACAGTAGAATAAATTAGGAAAAATCATAGTGGCAGAAGCAGAACGATAATGGGAATTAGCACCATTGGTTTATTGTATAGCTGGAGTGAGGTAATTCTGACTAACACAGTTGGCATTCTGATAAGCTAACAAGACATGATTAAAGAAAAGGTATAAAGTGACGGAGTTTAATTCAGATACATGTGAGGTGCTGAATTTTGGGAAAGCAGGACTTATACACTGAATGGTACGGCCCTAGGGAGTGTTGCTGAAAAAGAAACCTTGGCGTGGATGTTCATAGCTCCTTGAAAGTGAAGTCGCAGGTAGATAGGATCGTGAAGAAGGCATCTGGTATGATTTCCTTTTTTGGTCAGAGTATTGACTACAGGAGTTGGGAGGTCATGTTGCGGCTGTACAGGACATTGGTTCGGCCACTGTTGCAATATTGCGTGCAATTCTGGTGTACTTCCGATCGGAAAGATGTTGTGAAACTTGTAAGGGTTCAGAAAGATTTACAGGGATGTTTCCAGCCTTGGAGGATTTGGGTCATAAGGAGAAGCTGAACAGGCTGCGGTTGTTTTCCCTGGAGCTTCGGAAGCTGAGGGATGACCTTATAGAGATTTACAAAATTATGAGGGACATGGAAAGGATAAATAGACAAAATATTTTCCCTGGGGTCGGGGAGTCCAGAACTAGAGGGCTTAGGTTTAGTGTGAGAGGGGAAAGATATGAAAGAGACCTAAGTGGCAGCTTTTTCACACAGACGGTGGTACGTGAATGGAATGAGCTGCCAGAGGATGTGGTGGAGGCTGGTACAATTGCAAAATTTGAGAGGCATGTGTATAGGAAGGGTTTGGAGGGATATGGGGCGGGTGATTGCAGGTGGGACTAGATTGGGTTGAGATATCTGTTCGGCATGGACAAGTTGGACAGCAGTGTCTGCTTCGATGCTGCACATCTCAATGACTCTATGACTCTATGCCATGGACCCTGAGGTTCGGGCGAGTCAAACTTTATTTTCTGAATGTCACTGTTTTTGTTTGCAATTAAAAGATCGACTCCTTGAAAAACTCTCCGCATCTCCTGGTGATAGTCGACATTTTCTCTACGACAACTGCAACTTTGGGTGCAGTAAAATTGTGGCGAGTGCAGCTCTGTGGCGCAATGAAAAGCGTGTTAGATTTCTACAAATTTGGTAACTTTGCTATTCAATGTTTGTGGGTTTGAACCGCACTAGAAGTGGATTTTAATTCAGTTTTCAGCTGAATCATTGAATATTGTGCTGATTCATCGCCAGTTCCTGTCGTCTGGAGTTCTCGTCCCTGCTACTGACCAGAGGAAATTCCTTACCTTCATGGTTGTGCGTTTCTACGGAATCATATCATTTGAAACATGATCTGACCAGAATCAGATTCTCATCGGCAAAACCTGCAAATTTCGTGCAGAAACCCACTGTGCAACACGTTCTTGGATGTAGGAATGGTGGAGATTATTGATGAATGCAATATGTTTCATGTTACCTGTATGAACAGAACTGTCTTTATCCCGTTGTATGACAGGTTATTGTGGATGAGCTGGGCAAAGACATTGACGTGTTTGGTCAGCCATGATCGTATCACACGGCGGGTAGACAGTGAGAGAATTAATCTCACGCTGTTGGTCTCACTTTTCTCACAAACCAGTTAGTCAGCGAACTGAGCTAACCGACTTCCATTCAATGCAGAGCTAACCCAAACAGATCAGTGCATTTGTATTATATAATATTTCATGTAGAATGAGTTGCTGCACCTTCCAACTCCATTAGCTCTTCTTACACTTAAAATTTTCAGTTGCAGGTGTTATGCATTTTCTTTCCTATGAGTGCTAACCACTTCCAGAGTGTTTCCCTTTTGCACCCCCATTTAGGCAGCCCAGAATCACTGTCGCTGTTTAATTCACTCCTTGTGTGCCTGCATGTGCTTTTCGAATATTCTGGAATCAGCACCTAAGATGTTTTTATTTCTGAAAATTCATCTCCGGAATCAATAACTCTCAGAATAAAAAATGCCTGACCAAAATTATTTATCGTGCCCTGTTGGGTTTGAAGTTCTAACGTCTAGTTTCCACTCAACGAAACGAGGAAATTACCCTCATATTTACTCTTAAGATCTTCACATCAGCTGGATAACCTCTATTCGGACACAACTAAGTCTTTCCTGATTTCTCCCGCATTATTCTTTATCTATGCCGTCAGCCCATTAAACCACCTCTTTTCGTTTGTAGTGGCTTTATCTCCCAGTAAACCTCATTTCCTTCGTTTCGAACGACATGGTATCATGGCCGTGTCATTCCTAACGTCTTTGTATTCCAGTAAACGATGCTCGTGTCATTATTCATGTCATTATATCCCTGTAAATTTCAACCTGAGAACGGATGCTGGGTTTAATTCAATGCATGAAAACTCACCACGAAGCGAAACAATCTTATTACCGACACAGGAAAGGTGGAAGCAATTCCAATTACACCTGAATCGATTGGCTGCAACAGAATCGGTTCAAGTCGCAGTCACAAACTTGACTGTTGTTCTTATAGTTATTTCGTCTCTACGTGTGCTGAAGTTACGCAGTGAGGGATCAATTACTATTGCCAGGCAAATATAAGGGGGTCTATGAAATGCTGAAGTTGTGAGACCAGAGCAGTTTATATTGACGGAGACCATTCATTGTTCGAATCTCAGTCTTAGGAATTAGACAGAGAGCGATTTTGAGCAAAATTTGAGCAGGGACATTTACCACATGACGTAATACCAAATTGTGTGGTTACTTTGTTGCTTACCTCATTTGTGTGTTTTGCCTCATTGAGCATTTTGATGTTATCCCCTCTATACAAAAGTTCCGTGCTTTTGCACCATTATACAAAAGATGCAGTACAATAACATCCAACGCTGTTTCAGTCTACTTGTACAGATATTGACTCCTGGAAACAGCACTATGCACTCTCCTCGAGTCTGGAAAATAATTTGCTACATTCCCACTCTTATGGCTCTTTTCATTCCATCGGCTTCTGTTCTTCACAGAATCCGATTCAGCAGATCTTGCCACTGAGTCATTACCTTATATGTGTTCAGATGATGTGAGCAGAATATCACAGTCCATAACACAGAAGTCAGACCATACTCAGAGAACCGTACTCTGTTCTAGATCATTTAATGAACACCAGGAAGAAATATCTATGATCTTCAAAGTTGACTAACCTGTTTTTTCAGAAGCAAGATAAACAATTCCAGGTTTCTGCTTTTGTTGTCTCACGCACCAAGGTTGTAAATGCTGGAACCAGTTGAGTCTCTCCGCTCTCCCACATCCATTTTCTCCCCAGGAGGTGTTAAGATGATGGTTTGAATCGGATTCTTCTAAAAAGAATAATCTTTTTATCCATTGATTTCTGGTGTATGGGCCCACTAGGCTCCCGCTGGGCCTCTGTGTTAGCGCTGATCACAGCAGTTTCCCGCAGTCTTCAGCTTTTTTGTAGAAAGTACCTTCGAGGATGACATCAAAAGATATTCGCTGTTACTGTGTGATACTCTACCAATGGAGACAGCTCTATCAACAGAGGCTGCTCAGTCCGCTGGGATGGGATAATTTCTGCAGTGTGCCCTGCGGATCAGATACAGTGCACTTTATCATTCTGATCATACAGAGTGAGAGCGCTCGAAAAGGCCAAGCGAGTTTTCCCCACAGGAGTTTATTGTAGGTGGAACAATACCAGCGGCACCACCCTAACCCAGGAAAGAATTGTCTCAGAAGTCCATTTGGTAAGTTTAGTTTCAGACTCTGGTCACCATTCTCCACGAACCCTGCAGCCTGTGGGCAATAAGCACAATGAAGTTGGTGGTGGATCCCAAAATGAGAGCATAATTCCTCATTTATATCTCCAATAAAATAGGGGTGGTGGTGGTGGGGGTGTGGGGGACATTGACAGAAGGTAGACAAAATCAAATACCAAAGCAGGTTATAATCTCCTTGAGTAAAATATTTGCAACAGTTTTAGCGATGGAAGTGCGGTGAGCTTCAACTCATCAAGGAAAAGAAAATCAACAATGACCAAAACATACTTATAGTGCTGACACCTTTGCAACTCGATGAAGTCTTTAAAACTCTTTTGCAGTTGGCATTAGGTGGTCAGAGGGCGACTCACTCTTATCAGAGAACATAGAACAGAGAAAGGACAACATAGGCGGCACGGTGGCACAGCGGTTAGTCCTGCTGCCTCACAGCGCCCGAGATCCGGGTTCAATTCCCGCCTCAGGCGACTGACTGTGTGGAGTTTGCACATTCTCCCCGTGTCTGCGTGGGTTTCCTCCGAGTGCTCCGGTTTCCTCCCACAGTCCAAAGATGTGCAGGTCAGGTGAATTGGCCATGCTAAATTGCCCGTAGTGTTAGGTAAGGGGTAAATGTAGGGGTATGGTTGGGTTGCGCTTCGGCGGGTCGGTGTGGACTTGTTGGGCCGAAGGGCCTGTTTCCACACTGTAAGTATAATAATCTAAACAGGCCCTTTCATCCACGATGTTTAATCCTCATGTAAAATATAGTAACAACCTACACACCCAATTCACTGCTCTCCATATTCAAGTCTACAAGTTGCTTAAATGTCCCCAAAAACTCTGCTTCCACCATTACCACTGGTAGCGAATTCCATGTATTCACAGCTCTCTGTGTCAATTTTGCCCTGGGGAAAATACTCTAGCTATTGACTCTATCTATTCCTTTCATTATTTTGTAGACATCTATCAGGTGTCTCTCTTCATCCTTCGGTCCAGAGACATGTCCAAGCCTATTCAACCTTTTTTTTTCATAAGGCAAGCCCTCGGTCCAAGCAGCATCCTTCTTTGCACCCTCTCCCAAGCCTCTGCATCTTTCCTATAGTAGGGCGACCAGAACTGGACACAATATTTCAAGTATTGCCTCACCAGTGACTTGTAGATCTGCAGCAAAACCTCACGGCTCTTGAACTCTATCCCCCTGTTAATGAAAGCCAAGACTCCATATGCTTTCTTAACAACCTTATCCACTTGTATGGCAACTTTGAGGGATCTATGTACTTGCACATCCAAATCCCACTGTTCCTCCACACTGCCAAGAGTCCTGTCTTTAATCCTATATTCAGCATTCGAGTTCCACCTTCCAACATGCATCACTTCGCATTTATCCAGGTTGAACTCTATCTGCCATTTCTCAGCCCAGCTCTGCAGTCTGTCTATGTCGCGCTGCGGCCTGCAGTAGCCCTTTATACTATTGCCGACACCTCCAAACTTTGTGTCATCTGCAAATTTACTAACCCTCCCCTCAACCTCCTCATCCAAGTCATTTATAAAAACTACAAAGAGCAGAGGCCCAAATACAGAGCCCTGGGAGACCACACTCAACACTGTCGTCGAGGCAGAATACTTTCCATCTACAGCCACTCTCTGCCTTCTGTCAGCCAGCCAATTCTGTATATATCTGTTTAATGCCTGGAAACAGAGTGTTGATGGAGGGTTGTCTGTTTATGCCTGATTAATGGTCGGTGATAGGGGGTGGTGCAGGGTTGTGTGTGTTTTTCTGTATATATCTGCTTAATGACAGGAGACAGACTGGTGGTGGTCGAAGGTTGTGTGTGTGTATTTCTGTGTATATATGCTCAGTGGAAGGATAACAGGGCGGTGTGGAGGGTTGTGTGTGTGTGTCTGTCTGTCTGTGTATATCTGTTTAATGGCAGGTGATCGAGCTGTCGAGGAGGGGTGTGCGTGTGCTTCTGTGTATGTCTATTTAAGTGCTGGAGACAGGGTGGTGGTGTGTGTATCTGTTCCGTGGTAGGAGACAAGGTTGTCATGGAGGGTTGTGTGTGTGTTCCTGCATATTTCTGCTCAATGGCAGGAGGCATGTTGTTCATGGAATGTTGTGCTTGTGTGTGTGTTTCTGCGTAGATCTATTTAATTGCAGGAGATAGGGTGGTGGTGGAGGATTGTGTATGCATCTGCATTTTTGTGTATATCTGTTTAAGGGCAGTAGGCAGGGTGTTCGTGGAAGGTTGTGTGTGTATATTTCCGTGTATAACTGTTTGGTGACAGGAGACAGGGTGGTCAAGGAGGTTTGAGTGAGTGTGCGTGTGTGTTTCTGTGCATATGTGCTTAATGGCATGAGGCAGTTTGGTGTGTGTATGTTATTATGTATATCTGTCCAATGGCAGGAGGCAGGGTGTTCATGGAGTGTTGTGCATGTTGGCGATTCTGCGTATATCCTTTTAATGGCAGGAGACAGGGTGGTGGTGGAGGGTAGATGTCTGTGTTTCTGTGTCTTAATGCTTATGGGTAGGATACACGTTGGCGGTGGAGGTTTGTGTGTGTGTGTTTCTGTGCATATATGTTAAAAGACAGGAGACAGGGTGGTGATGGTGGAAGGGTGTGTGTGTGTGTTTCTGTGTATATCTGTTTAATGCCAGGAGACAGAGTGTTGGTGGAGGGTTGTCTGTGTGTTTTTCTTTTCTGTGCCTGTCAGTTCAATGCTGGTGTTAGGGTGGTGGTGCAGGGATGTGTATGTTTTTTCTGTAAGTATCTGCTTAATGATAGGAGACAGACTGGTGGTGGTGGAGGGTTGTGCGTCTGTCTGTTTCTGTGTATATCTGATTAATTGCAGGAATCAGGGTGGCGGTGGTGCGTTCTGTATGTATGTGTGTTTCTGTGTATATCTGTTTAAGGGCAGGAGATAGGGTGATGGTAGAGGGATGTGTGCGTGTTTCTGTTTATATCTGTTTTAAGGGCTGGAGAGAGTGTGGTCGTGGCGGGTTGTGCGCGTGTGTTTCTGTGTATATCTGATAAACGGCAGGAATCGAGATCGTGGTCGAGGGATGTGTATGTGTGTGTGTTTGTTTGTTTGTGTATAAACCTGCTTAAAGGCAGGAGACAGGTGGTGGTGGAGAGTATAGTGTCTGTATTCCTGTATCTATGTGCTTATTGGCAGGAGACAAGGTGGTATGGAGGGTTGTGTATGCATGTGTTTTTGCGTATATCCGTTTAAGGTCAGTAGGCAGGGTGGTCATAGAACATAGACCAAAAATCATTACAGCCCAGTACAGGCCCTTCGGCCCTCAATGTTGCGTCGACATGTCATTACAAACTGAAGCCTATCGAACCTACACTATTCCATGTACTTCCATATGCTTGTCCAATGACGACTTAAATGTACTTAAAGTTGGGTAATCTACTACCATTGCGGGCAAAGCATTCCATACCAATGCTACTCTCTGAGTAAAGAAACTACCTCTGACATCTGTCCTATATCTGTAACCTCTCAATTTAAAGCTATGCCCCCTCGTGCTCGCCGTCACCATACTTGGAAAAAGGCTCTCCCTGTCCACCCTATCTAACCCTCTGATTATCTTTAATGTCTCTATTGAGTCACGTCTCAAACTTCTTCTCTCCAACGAAAACAGCCTGAAGTCCCTCAGACTTTCCTCGGAAGACCTTCTCTCCATACCAGGCAAGATCCTAGTAAAACTCTTCTGCACCCTTTCCAAGGCTTTCATATACTTCTTATAATGCAGTGACCAGAACTGGACACAATATTCCAAGTGCGGTCGCACCAGAGTTTTGTACAGCTGTAGCATAACTTAATGGTTCCAGAATCGATCCCTCTATTAATGCCTTCTTAACAAAACGGTCAACCTGGGTGGCAACTTTCAAGGATCTGTGTACCTGGACACCGAGATCTCACTGCTCATCTACACTACCAAGGATACTTCATTAAGCCCAGTACTTTGAATTCCTGTTCCTTCGACCAAAGTGCATCACCTCACGCTTGTCCACATTAAAGTGCATTTTACACCTCTCAGCCCAGCTCTGCAGCTTGTCTATATCTCTCTGTAACCTACAACATCTTTTGTCACTATCCATAACTCTACCGACCTTAGTGTTGTCTGCAAATTTACTAACCTACCCTTCTATTCCCTCATCCAGTTCGTTTATAAAAATGATGAACAGCAGTGGACCGAACACCGACCCTTGCGGCACATCACTAGTAACTGGACACCAGATGAACATTTCCCATTAACCACATCCCTCTGTCTTCTTTCAGTAAGTCAATTACTTATCCAAACTGCAATATCTCCCACAATCCCATTTCTCCGCAGTTTGAACAATAGCCTACTGTGGGGAACCTTATCAAATGCGTTTCTGATATCCATATACATCACATCAACCGGTTAACTCTCATCTATCTGTTTGGTCATCTTCTCAAAGAACTCAATACGGTTTGTGAGGCACGAAATAACTTTCACAAAACCGTGCTGACTATCCATTATCATAATATTATTTTCTAGATGATTGCAAATCTTATAACCTTTTCCAACACTTTACCAACAACTGAAGTAAGGCTCACTGGTCTATAATTACCAGTGTTGTCTCTACTCCCCTGCTTGAACAGGGGAACCACATTTGCTATCCTCCAGTCTTCTGGCACTGTTTCTGGAGACAATGACGATTTAAAGATCAATGCCAAAGGCTCAGCAACCTCCTCCCTGGCTTCCCAGAGGATCCCAGGCTAAATCCCATCCAGCCCAGTGGACTTATCTATTTTCACATTCTGCAGGATTTCTAATACCTCTTCCTTGCGAACCTCAATCACACCTAGTCTCGTAGACTGTATCTCGGTATTCTCCTCGACAACATTGTCGTTTTCTAGAGTGAATACTGTCGAAAAATATTCATTTCGTGCTTCCTCTATCTTCTTCGGTTCCTCACACAACTTCCCATTAATATCCTTGATTGGCCCTAACCTTACTCTTGTCATTCTTTTATTCCTTAAATACCTATAGAAAGCCTTATGGTTTACCCCGATCCTATCGGCCAACAACGTCTCGTGTCTCCTCCTGGGTCTTCTGAGCTCTCTCTTTCGGTCTTTCCAGGCTACCTTGTAACCGTCAAGTGCCCTAACTGAGCCTTCACATCTCATCCTAACATAAGCCTTCTTCTTCCTCTTGACGAGAGATTCCACTTCCTTCGTAAACCACGGATCCTGCGCTCTCCAGCTTCCTCCCTGTCTGACAGCTACACATTTATCTAGGACACTCTGGAGCGTTTCCTTGAATAAGCTCTACATTTCTAATGTGCCCATTCCCTGCAGGTTCCTTCCCAATTTAATACTTCCTGAATCTTGCCTAATCGCATTGTAACTACCGATCCCTCAGCTGTAAATTTCGTGGAGGGGTGTGTGTGTGTGTGTGTGTGTGTGTGTGTGTGTGTGTGTGTGTGTGTGTGTGTGTGTGTGTGTGTGTGTGTGTGTGTGTGTGTGTGTGTGTGTGTGTGTTTGTGTGTGTGTGTGTGTGTGTGTGTGTGTGTGTGTGTGTGTGTGTGTGTGTGTGTGTGTATTTCCGTGTATAACTCTTTGATGACAGGAGACTGGGTGGTCAAGGAGATTTGAGTGAGTTAGTGTGTGTGTGTGTGTTTCCGTGCATATGTGCTGACTGACATTAAACAGGTAGACACCGAAACCAACACACAACCCTCTACCACCAACCTGTCTCTTGCCTTTAAGCAGATATACACACAAACACACACACATCCCTCAACCACTATCCTGTTTCCTGCCGTTAATCAGATATACACAGTTTGGTGTGCGCGTGTTTCTGTGTATACCTGTTTAATGTCAGGAGACAGAGTGTTGGTGGTGGGGATGTTTGTCTGTCTGTGTGTTTTATTTTCTATGTATGTTTGTTTAATGGTAGGTGATAGGTGGTGGTGCAGGGTTGTGTGTGGTTTTCTGTATATATCTGCTTAATTACAGGAGACAGACTAATGGTGGTGGAGGGTAGTGTGCGTGTTTCTGTGTAAAATCGATTAATTTCAGGAAACAGGGCGGTGGTGGAGGGTTGTGCGTTTGTTTCCGTGTATATCTATTTAATGGCAGGAGGCAGGGTGGCCGTGGAGGTTTGTGTGTATGCGTGTTTCTGTGTATATCTGATTAACGGCAGAAAACAGGGTGGTGGTCAAGAAATGTGCGTGTGTTTCAGTGCATTTCTGTTTAATGGCAGGGGACAGGGTGGTCGTGGAGGTGTGTGTGTGCTTCTGTGTATATCTGTTTAAGGGCTGTGCGTATATGTTTCTGTGTATATCTGATTAACGGCACGAAACAGAGTAGTGGTTGAGGGATATGTGTGTGTTTGTGTGTATATCTGCTTAAAGGCAGGAGACAGGCTGGTGGTGGAGGGTTGTGTGTTGATTTCGGTGTCTACCTGCTTAATGTCAGGAGGCAGGGTGGTCATATTGGGTTGTGTGCGTGTGTTAATATGTATATCTATTTAAGGGCTAGAGACAGGGTGGTGGTGGAGGGCGCTGTGTGTGTGTTTCTGTGTATAACTGTTTAATTGCAGGTGGCATGTTGGTGGTGGAGGGTTGTGTGTGTGTTTCTGCGTATATGTGCTTAATGGCAGGACACATGATGGTGTGTGTGTCTTTCTCTGTATTCCTGTTCAATGGCAGGAGACAGGAAGGTCATGGAGGGTTGTGTGTGTTTCTGCGTATCTCTATTCAATGGCAGGAGACACAGTGGTGTTGGAGGATAGAGTGTCTGTGTTTCTGTGTCTGTGTGCTGGGTGGCAGCTGAGAGGGTGGTGGAGGGTTGTGTATGTTTCTGTGTATATCTGTTTAAGGTCAGTAGACAGGGTGTTCGTAGAAGGTTGTGCGTGTGTTTCTGTGTATATCTGCTTATAGGCAGAAAACAATGTGGTGGTGTACTGTTGTGTGTGTATTTCTACGTATATCTGTTTAATGGAAGGAGACAGGGTTGTGGTGGAGGGTGGTGTGTGTGTGTGTTTCTGCGTATATCTGTTTAATGATAGGCGCGGGCGTGGTCCTGGTGGTGTGCGTGTGTATGTTTGTGTATATCTGTTTAATGACAGGCGACAGGGTGGTGGTGGAGGCTTGTCAGGATGTTTCTGTAAATATCTGTTTAATTGCAGGAGGCAGGGTGGTTTTGAAGGTTGTGTGTGTGTTTCTGTGTATATCTCTTTATTGACAGGATACAGGGTGTTAGAGGAGGGTTGTGTGTGTGTTTCTGTGTATATCTGCTTAATAGCGGGAGACAGCGTTGTGGTGGAGGGTTGTGTTGTGTGTTTCAATGTATATCTGATAAATGACAGGAAACAGAGTGTGGTGGAAGGTTTTGTGTGTGTGTGTTTCTGTGTATATCTGTTTAATGGAAGGAGACAGCGTGATGGTGGCTGGTTGTTAGTGTGTTTCTGCGTATGTTTGTTTAATGGGAGGAGACAGGGTGGCGGTGGAAGGTTGTGTGCTTGTGTTTCTGTCCATATCTGTGCAATAACAGGAGACAGGTATATAAGGTTGGTGTGTATGTGTTTCTGCATATCACGGTTGAATGGGAGGAGACAGGGCGGCGGTGGAGGGTTGTGTGTGTGTGTGCTTCTGTGTATATTTGTTTAATTACAGGAGACAGGGTGGTCGTGGAGGGTTGTGTGTGTGTTTCTGTGTATATCTGCTTACGACAAAAAACAAATTGCGTGTCAAGGGTTGTGTGTGCGTGTGTGTTTGTGTGTGTGTGTGTGTGTGTTTCTGTGTATATCTGTTTAATGGCAGAAAACCATGTGGTGGTAAGGGTTGTGTGTGTGTGTTTCTGTGCATGTGTATTTAATGGCAGGAGACAGGACGATGGTGTCGAGATGTGTGTGTTTTTTTATATACCTGTTTAATTGCCGGTGAGTGTGTGATGGTGCACCATTGCGTGTGTGAGTGTGTGTGCGTGTGTTTCTGTGTAGATCTGTGTAATGGCAGCAGACAGTGTGGTCGCGGATGATTGTGTGTGTTTCTGTGTATATTTGTTTAATGGCAGAAAACAATGTGATGGTGAAGGGTTGTGTGTGTGTGTGTTTCTGTTATATTTGTTTAATGCCAGGAGACAGGAAGGTGGCTTAGAGATTTGTGTGTGTTTCTGTGGATTTCTGTTTATTGACAGAAGGCAAGGTGTTGGTGCAGGGTTTTGTGTGTGTGTGTGTGTGTGTGCTTCTGTGTATATCTGCTTGATATCGTGAGACAGCGTGGCGGTGGAGGCTTGTGTTGTGCGTTTTAGTGTATATCTGATTACTGGCAAGAAACAGGGTTTTGGTGGAGAGTTGTGAGTGTGTTTCTGTGTATATCTATTTAATGGAAGGAGACAGCGTGATGATGGAGGGCTGTGTGTGTTTCTGCATATATCTGGTTAATGGCAGGAGACAGGGTAGTGGTGAAAGGTTGTGTGCTTCTGTATTTTTTCTATAACTGTTTAATAATAGGAGACAGATATTGGTGCAGGTTCGTGTGTATGTTTTTCTGCATTTTACGTTAACCGCGTAATTTGCTGCAGACACGTTCACACCTGGACATGAGCAACATGGATACCAACTGAGTTGGAAACGTGTTGGATCTGAGTTAGAAGCGTGTCATTTTTTTTAACGTTTTCAAGATGTCATTTACGCTGGAAAACAAAGAGCTGTTGGAAACAGAAAGGGGAAAGGAAGAATGGCTTTAACTTTCAGTGTTGGATATCACTGAGCCGCAGTATGAGTGACTGCAGCTTGTTTCTGTAGTGTAGTGGTCATCACCAACGCCTACCCTGCGAAAAGTCCCCAGTTCGAAACTGAGCGGAAGCTGCTTTGCTTTTCAACTGCAGTCTTTTACATGGACAAGAACGGAGCTTACTTGCTTGCTTTCCCATCTGCAAACTTGCCTTCGAATTTGCTTGAACAAATCTGCTCTCGGAGTGAAATGTAATGCAATTCCATTAAATACTGTGCAAAGCATTGTAAAGTTTTTCTCCAACCTGGTTCTGATCATATGCCATTCTGTTAGAGAGTGTAGTTACCGCCTTCTGATCCTTCCACGAAAAGCAGTACCGCATTAGCATTCCTTGCGCAGGCCGGCCCGGTTCAAAGACAGGGAAGAAGCTGATGCGCTGGTGTCACAGCGCACCACGGATTCCTGAACTTGTCTGTCTGTCAAATGTGCCCCAAAGTGGCATCTCGAACTGGCCCAGAGGTCAGAACATCCTCACAATGTGATCTGTCGTTCTCGGATTGTAATGCTACCTCCGGTTTTAGGGTGGAGAACATTCTTTGGGACTCTTATTCTGAAAAAAACAGACACAGTGACTGAAACTATGCTGCATGGTTTGATGTGGAACACGACCTGCTCAGCTTTGTGCATTTTCCCTTCGGTCCGGTGTGTTTCATGTTCCGTGTAAACGTGAAAGTCATCCTGTTTCGAGCAATGGGTGAAATCATTCAGCAAAGCAAGAATCGAAATTGCAGTAATGTCAAGCAGCTCATGGTTACTTGACCAAATCATAAGCAAACCTATATTCACATGCACTCACTGTCTCACATTTGGCATTCATGCATCTCTGTGTCTGAAAATGCATGGGGCATCCCAGTTTTGTTTGTGTTCCGTATTAAATGCTTTCTGTTTTGCGATTCGCTCAATACATTTGGAGTTAACAAGGTTTCTGAGGTAACTTCCAGCAGCAAAAATCCTCAGCTGAGGATCTGGGAGAATTTCACAGAGTATGGTCAGTCGGAGCAAAAGTAAGGACGTCTTCGTTTCTGCAGTGTTTCACAATACTACCTTTCCCGTGAGCAGACGAACAGACTAAATGATTGTGCCACAGACTGCGATGGCAAGCTCCGCTAAAACGTAATCATTTAAAGCCGGTGTAAGCAACACAATGTTATTTGGGTACACGGCGTGGAAACAGATACTGCGGGGTATCTCGTCCATGCTCACCACATAGCCAAAATTAAACAAGTCCTGTTCCCTAGCATTTGGCCCCAATCTATCTAAACGCATCATATCCAGAAAATCACCCGATTACCTTTGCAATTTACTGAGTGTAATAGCCTCCTCCACTTCCTCTGGTAGATCATTCCAAACACGCACAACCTTCTGTGTGGGAAATGTGCCTCAGGTCCTTTGTGAATTTCAGCCCACTCACCTTAAAACTATGCTCTCGAGTTTTCAACTCACCCCAACTTGGATAAAGCACGTTAATACTCAGTTTACAACCCTTCCATTAGATCATGTCGCAGCCGTTACGCTGCAGGAAAGTCTATTCCACCAGCCTATTCCACCTCGCCCTACGGTACAAACATCGACGACATCTTTGTCTATATTTTGTCATCAATTTAACGTGTCATTTTTTTTACGTTTTCAAGATGTCAATTACGCTGGACAACCACGAACTATTGGAAACCGAAAGGTGAAACGGAGAACGGCTTCACCTTTCATTACTGGACGCCAATGAGCCGCGGCCGGCCTGGCTCTGGCTTGTTTCTGCAGTGTGGTGGTTATCACATTCGCCTAACACGCGAACGGTCCCCAGTTCGAAACTGGGTCGAAACTGCTTTGATTTTCAACTGCAGCCTTTTACATGGACAAGAACGGAGTTTTCTTGCTTGCTTTCCCATCTGCAAACCTGCCTTCGAATTTACTTGAACAAATCTGCTCTCGTCGAGAAATGTAATGCAATTCCATTTAATTACTGCGCAAACCGTTGTTAAGTTTTTCTCCAACCTGGTTCTGATCATATGCCATTCTGTTTGAGAGTGTAGTTACCGCCTTCTGATCCTTCCACGAAAAGCAGTACCGCATTTGAATTCCTGAACTTGTCTGTCTGTCAAATGTACCCCAAGGTCGTCTCTGAAAGACCTCATTTGGAAGGTGTCTATCGTTATTCAACGTGCGAGATTTGGCATCAGAGGTCCTGAATCATGTTTTGGAACAATTCGCACGTTAGTGGTTCATTCAATCCGCAACAGCAATGAAAGAAATTACACTCTCAGAGGAACCTTTGGACTTGCGCATTCATAGCGTCGCTATTTTTAAGGTCCGCCCCGAGACCTAAGTCTTGTTGGAACTGAAACGGAGGAATCGACAGAGAGGCTACAGAATGAAATCGCATCCATTTGGTTTTCTTTAAATCACTGACGAGCAGGAAAATGTAAACGGGGAGGGCGAGTGGAGAAGTGAGGCAGTTGCAGCTCTGGTGAAATTCCTTCTTTGTGATTCACTCAGCAACCAGAGACGTGAAGGTGACTCAGGCGTGAAAGCTCTTCGCATCGATAACAAAAAGCACTCAAGGGCAGTTAGCACCTGTTCTGGAGTGGGGGTGGGGTGAGGTAATTACCTTTTGACTTCTGTTACTATGTTCAGAAACTGCCTTTTAGATTGACGTGAACAGAAACTGCATTTCTAAAAAGCACCATGGAATTGAGCAAAATTTATTAAGTCACTTCTCATCGATTCCCACACAACTCAGTTGGTATCCATTTGGCTCATGTCCAGGAGTGAACATCTCAGCAGCAAATTGCACGGTTAAGGTAAAAGGCAAGCAAAGTGGCATCTCGAACTGGCTCCGAGGTCAGAGTATCCTCCCAATGTGATCTGTGTTTCTCGGATTGTAATGCTACCTCCGGTTTTAGGGTGGAGAACATTATTTGACCAAATCACAAGCGAACCTATATTCTCACGCACTCATAGATACATTTGTAGCTGAAAAGAGTCTGAGAAGATAGACTCAGCATACCATTGATTTTTGTCTGGATTGATGGGCTAGCATTATCTGCTGCGAAATTGTCATTGTAGCCAGGCACATCCCAGCAGCTGTGCGAAAGAGAGAGGAATCATGGAACCATTTTCATGAGACTTTGCATCTGTTGTTATGCAGTATCACAGTTGGAAATGCAAGAAAATGGGGCGCGGGGCCGGCGGGTAGTGTGGCCGAGCGGTCCAAGCCGCTGGGTCCAGGTTCGAGGTTCGAGGCTCGAAAGAGGTGTGAGTTCGGATCCCACCACTGCCATTTCAGCGTATCAACTCCAACGCTGCAGCATTGTTAAATGCTGTTTCGGTCCCCACTGCACGTTGATGTTGAAAACAAAAGTAAATTGGGTTTGCTTCCCAGGGAATTAACTGTGTTGTGCGATAGTGCCAAATATTTCAAAGTGTCTCTGCTGTCATGCTCATGTTCGCCTCCCGCGCGGTTAATCGCAAGCAGTTCTGCTGTTCCAGGCAAGTTGAGCTTTTACTGGAACTGAATGGAGACTGTTATTTCATCGCTGTTGTGAAACAAAGTCCTACGGTGACTCTACTCGTTGTTATTTGGTTTTCTGGCTAATGGGAAAATCGTTCCAATGAATTTCGATGTCATACGTTGTTGAATTTCTCACATTTCTTTCATTTCCGCACTGGAGACATCGGAAGGGAAAGGGAATCGAATCGAGACTGTGATTGGTGAAATTCACTTTTTACGGCCAATTCTTATTTTGTTCTTTCTTTCTCTCTTTTCAGCATTGTCTGGAAAGTGGTGGTGCACTAAGGCTGCAGTATGTTTGAAAGAGTCGTTTGGAAATGCCCTGTTGTTAGTTGTGAGATTACTTTATGACTCATGCCCTCAGACTGTCTCACATTTAGCATTCATGCATCTCAATGTCTCTGTTTGTGTTCCGTGTTAAATGCTTTCTGTTTTGCGATTCGCTCAATACATTTCGAGTGAACGTGGTTTCTGAGGTAACTTCCAGCAGCAAAAATCCTCAACCGAGGATCTGGGAAAATTTCACAGAGTATGGTCAGTCGGAGCTAAATTAAGGAAGTCGTTCGTTTCTGCAGTGTTTCGCAATACTACCTTTCCTGTGAGCAGTCGAACAGACTAAATGATTGTGCCACAGACTGCAACGGCAAGCTCCGCTAAAAAATAATCCTTTAAAGCCGTGTAAACAACACAACGTTATTGGGGTACATCGCGTGAAAACAGGTACTTTGGTGTATTTCGTCCATGCTCGCCACATAGCCAAAATTAAACAAGTCCCGTTCCCCAGCATTTGGCCCCAATCGCTCGAAACCCATCCTATTCAGAAACTCATCCGATTACCTTTGCAATTTTCTGAGTGTAATAGCCTCCTCCACTTCCTCTGGTAGCTCATTCCAAACACGCACAACCTTCTGTGTGGGAAATGTGCCTCAGGTCGTTTGTCAATTTCAGCCCACTCACATTAAACCTATGCTCTCGAGTTTTCAACTCACCCCAACTTGGGTAAAACACGTAAATACTCAGTTTACAACCCTTCCAATCAGATCATGTCGCAGCCGTTACGCTGCATGGAAAGTCGTCCCAGCCTATTCCACCTCACCCTACGGTACAAACATTGACGACATCTTTGTCTGCATTTTGTTATCAATTTCACGTGTCTTTTTTTTAGGTTTTCAAGATGTCAATTACGCTGGACAACAACGAGCGCTTGGAAACAGAAAGGTGAAACGAAGAATGGCTTCAACTTTCAGTGCTGGATGCCACTGAGACGCCGTCGCGGTGGTTGGGGCTTGTTTCGGTAGAGTAGTGTTCATCACTTTCGCCTCACACGCGAAAAGTCCCCAGTTCGAAACTCGGCCGAAACTGCTTTGTTCTTCAACTGCAGCCTTTCACATGGGCAAGTACGTATCTTTCTTACTTGCTTTCCTATCTGCAAACCTGCCTTCGAATTTGCGTGAACAAAACTGCTCTCGTAGTGAAATGTAATGCAATTCCATTTGATGACTGTGCAAAGCATTGTGGGATTTGAATTTGAAACAAGAAAGCAGAGAACAAGCACTCTTCAAGTTCACTCTCGGCTCTCAATTACAGTCAGAAAATACTTAACTGCAATGAGGAATCCACAGTGGAATTAACGCCCATTGCGTCAACCACTTGGCCATAACTGCAGAAGCGCGCTACTAAACTTGTTTCAAGTTTATTTGTTTGAATTCAATCACCACAGTTTCGATAGGGTTAAATGTCAGGACATGTTTGGACTGTGTAAACAATCTCGATGGTTGAAATGGTCATTCATTTAAAAAGAAAGGGAGAAATTGCAGGAAAAACTAAACAGATCTGGTAGCATCTGGGGAGAGATAAACAGAGACAACAATTCGGAGCTTCTCCAGGAGTTTTTCAGAACTCCATTTTCTCTCACAGGTAATGTCATACCTGCCGAGTTCCTTGAGCAGTTTCGGTTTTTGTTTGAGAGTCCGAGTGTCCACAACCCTTCACGAGCCATTCAACAATACAGAAACGCATTTGTGTTTCCTCACTGATTTGGTTTACGTTTGGCTACATATTACAGACCCTATTAAAAACCAGAAAGTGCACAGCAAAGGAGTCGGATGGATAAGAACAACGACCGTTCCATGCGTGGGCACACCCTCTCGGTTAACAGCCAAACGAGAGGATTAATTGCTCCACAGAGGCTGGGGAGTCCCTTGTAGCAGGCCCCTTGCAGGATCTTCTAAAGCAGACTGTTAGTGAAATCAAGCTTTTGCCTGTCCTTCGCAGAATGAAAATTGTCTTCAATTGGTTTGACGTTTCCAAAATGAATCCTGGAGCATTCATTGTGGACAATGGGAACAGTTTGATCTCACACTTTGCAGACACATACATGTCACCGGGAACCAGCTCTCCGAAAGGCGGAACCTTCTCCCTTCGAGCCTTTAGAGGAATATTTTTCTGAACTCGGTAAAATCCTGGAACTGTGCGGACAAAAAAAAACAGATGGTGTGAGAACAGCTGTCGCTCTGTTCCTGGGTCGTGGGAGAACAGCAACCTGTCAGTGAAGAGCCGAACGCACTGACTAACATCGCTGCAGAGACTGTTGAGCCAATGGCTTCAATGATCCCCGAATGCAAGCTGCAGCCTGCTCCTCCCATATTGACAAACATCTTTAATTAGTATGTGTTTTCCGAAATAAATCCTGGGCAATTCACGGTGAAAACATGGGAATAGGCTGATCCCACCCTTTACAGTCACATGCATGACACCGGAAGTCAGTTATCCTCCTACAGAGATCGCCTCATTTCCAGCCTTTCAGTGTCCTATCTGTTCCCGCATTTTCTAATTGCCCCGGAGCTGAGATGAGATTTGACTTCCTGACGTGCAGGAACAGAATCCTTCAATGTCACAGATCAATTCAAGTCCGGAGTACATCAGAGTCAAAATACCGGCCTCCGAAAGAACAGAAAGATTTCTAAACTATCTCTGCCCAGCCGGCCAGTTCACCCTTCAGTTTCCACTGAATCCGCGCCCCAAGGAATATCTAAAGATTCACAAAGCTCGACGCTGGGATTTCTGTTTTGCTTGCTGAAAGGTTTCCCACTTGACAATTGGCAACATTTTCCCAGAATCTTTTCACAATCCTCTGCTTTGCACCATGTAGAGAGATAAATAAAACTCCTTTTGTGGAGAGATTCACGACTCTGGATTTTTTTTTTTGGAGCAAGTTTCCTGTATGTTAAGAAATGAGCAGACCTGGGAACATATCGAGTTGTTGAGACGGTTTGTCTGGAGTTGCAGAGATAACTCATCCAACAAGAAATCATTTAAAATCAACTGTGAGTGAAACATGCTCGGTATTGATGAGAGATTGAATGCATATAACGGATCCATTTTCATGAGCAGAGAGATTAATAATATGGCAATGGTCGAATGAAAAAAGATGCACTTTTATCGCGCCTTTCAGCTCCACTCCAATCACAGGCACTGAAGCACCTGTGAAGCAGATGTGTCATTGTCAGTAATAATGTGCTCATCAGGGCAGTTTGTTCAAACAGAGGTTAAAAAAATCAGAATTGGCACTGGAGACAGCAGTGAGATTGTGTTTTACTATAAAAGTTTGTTCTGTTCTACTTTATATCCAAAATAGTGAAGGACCGGAGATCCCAATCTCAGGGGAAGAGATTACCCACATAAGAAATAAATGAGGAGGATGTTCTCACATTCAGAGGGTAGCAAGTATGTAGAAACATTTACAGCAGAGGCCTTTCAAGACTGGGTATATTCAAGGCTTCAATTATCTCTTTGTTAATAGCATGGAGAAAGGGGCAGTGTGAAATGTGTCCAAATTTGCTGACAATACAAACGCGTGGGAGAGCATGTTATGATGAGATCGTGGCAATATGAATAGATATATAGATAGATTGGGTGAGTGGGCAAAAACTTGCCAGATGTAGTTACATGTCCGGATAATGAGGTCATGCACGTTGGTCGGAAGATTCAAAAGTCAGAGTACCATTAAAATCGAGAGAAAGTAGAAGAAACGTGTGACACAGTGGAGTCTTATACAAGCCACAAAGTTTAGTATCATATTATTTCCATGACAAAAAGGATGGTTCCCTTTACGATTGCTAACAATGAAAGTGATGATTTCCCAGGAAAGAAAAAAATAACTGAAACTAATTGCCGAATCGAAAATTTAGAAAAGACTTGGATCGTTCCAATGGACGACGTTAATGTTTATGGTTCTCTAACATTTGTTTACAATGGGGCTGGGTGTGGGAATTAGGGGAGCTGTGGAGTGGAAGTCAGATTACCCATGATTACTCTCATGCTTCATCTGTCTTCGTCATTTTGTACGTTTTATTTCACATTTTGCTTCCTATGAGTGCCCTTGTAAACTGTACCCGCTGGTGACTTATTTCCCAGGTTGTTCTTCATCACGACCCGAAAGAAATCAACATTCGTTTATCCTGAATCTCGGTAATCTCTGATCACATGTCACCAGCACCTCGACATTTTCCACGTCGGTCTGCCTTCTTGAAATATTAATTGATCCGTCACTGTGTTACTGTTGCACAAATCAAGAACAAATCTAAAAGCACCAAAAGCATCTCGGATGTAAACGCAGATAACTGCAGCCGCTCCCCAGACTACTGCAAACTGTGCGATCACAGAAGCACACATTGTACAGCCAGGAAACTCAAAACAACAGAAACACTCATTTGGGCTGCGGACCTGGTTGTGTTTCTCAATCAGCAATCGAATTTTACATTGGTAATATCAACAGTTCCCTCACACAAGGAACTAACTAATGCTGCAGACGGAGGATAAAGTGTGGACTGTAGATACTGGAAATCAGAGTCAAGAGTGCGGTGCTGGAAAACACAGCAGATCAGGCAGCATCTGAGGAGTAGCAGAATCGACGTTTTGGCCGAATATCTGATGAAGTATTCATGTCAGAAACATTCATTCTCCTGCTTCTTGGATGCTGCCTAACCTGCTGTACTTTTCCAGCAACACATTCACCATTGCTGCAGACTGTCACACATTGCGAGATTCCAGCCACGGAATCAGCGACACTTAGTGTCCTGAGTCAACCTACTGGGGACACCTGGCAGTGGTGTTTCATGTCAAGTTGATCTTCAAGAATGCGTATCGTGATTTGTCTGTCCTGTATAATATTTCCTACAGTCACGACATGCAATATTTTTTTTCCAAATTTGTCTTGCCTATGATGGGTATTTGGTCCATTTTTTGGTGAGTTGTTGTCAAATATGTCTTTCGGTTTATGCTGTCTCATAACTCCGAGTGGTCAGAGGAGTCTGGCTGTACGTGCCGAGACACACTTTTACCTATAATTTAGAGAGCTTGGTTTGTTGGGTAATGGCATGTCCTCCTGGCGTTGGTTTTGACAATGAATCTGCGGGAATATCTATTGTTGCAAAATATTTCTGGAAGATCCACTAAACAACACAACCAGCTGTTCCGAGTCGCAATGCACAGCGATGGCGAGGACAACAAATTCGACTGTGACAACACAAATGCATTGGGGCCAGCTAAACAGAGTGAAGCCAGAGAATTTCTAGAATGATGAGACTCATCCAATGACTCCATTAAAAAAACAAGTTGATCTGGACTCAACATTCTGGGACATGCAAAGTAACGACAAGAAACAGCAACTGAAAGCAGTGGGAAATAAATCAAATCAATTCGAAACGCTGCAGGATAGCAGAGCTACACATGAGTTTCATCTGCCTTGAAGATATCACCGAGAAAGGGGAGGAAACGGCTGCAAACCAACATCCCAAAGCCACCGAACTTCTCCACACCATCTGCATCCTTCACCTGAACAACAAATCTTTACACAAACCTTGAAACCCTGAAACAGTTAGAGCCGCCCCAGCGGGAAAATGAACCCTGGCATCCCACGTGACAACTGAGGTTACCAAACGCCACACGGTGGGTGTCGGAGCTAACTGAGCCTGCAAGCTACTTGTGCATGCTCTTGTCAATAACACATGCTTGATTATCCTCATCCCATTTTCCATCATTTAACGTTGTGTGCCTTAAGCATTACAAATTCACAGTTAAGTATCTCTGAAGATAATGAGAATTTCTGCAGCTCTGACTCATAGGGACAGTGATGTCCCGATTCCAATGACTCGCAAGCTAATAAAGTTTTTTTTTGTGTAGAGCTACTCGAACGTTTATGACTCTTATCTTAAATCTATGATTGATTGATCCATCCATCATCGAAAAATCTTTCGTTAAGTGTACCCAATCCATGCCCCTCATTATTTCCTACATCTTAATACTGTCTCCTCTAAATCTCTCCTGCTCTCACAAAAGCAAAGCCAGTCTGTCTAAACTCTTTCATAGCTGAAGTTCTTCAATCCAGAGAATATATTGACAAATCACTTCTGCACTATTTCCACAGCTGTCATATCGCTTCTTTTATGTGAATTGCAGAATTATACATAACACTCTAGCGAGAGACGAATAAAGACTTGAAATAAATGTGGGAATTCACAAACATTGGTCTTTTCCAATAAAGTCTCTTTTCCTCAATACTGTTCTGCGTCCTTTTCATGAACCCAGTGCTCCAATGATACCTGGTCCATGCAAATCAAACACTTTATATGAGGATTGATAACCCAACCACATTATCTGATTGCATTAAGTGGCTTAAAGCTCCTCATGGTGGTATTGATGCAAGTTCACCTCATAAGAGTGACAGCTGCAGCACTAACTTAACGGTGTCAATGTGAAAGTCAATGTTACTTTGTGCAATGCCCCAGTGGCATGTGAGGAAGGATAGAATGGAATAATAGTGATTGGGAAAGGGAGAAATATCTCAGAGATTAGGTGCAGATAAAGTTTGAACCAAAAAAATCATCACCTTCGAGAGCATTTTAATCTTACAAATTGATTTCTTCCTTTCTGCGTTTGTTTTGCAAGGGTGATGTGGAGTAACATGGAACAAATGCGCATTGCTGATACTCGGATTTGATTGGAGGTTGCTTCGGCCAAAATTCAGAGGATGAGCCACTATACGATCACATGAAAAAATAACCAACAGTAAAAGCAATAAATGCAATGGCTAAGATTGGCGAGGAACAGCACCACATGCACAAGAGGATAACCTACTGAGATTGGGTTGTATCGTCATCTTCAATGTCCTCAGTGGCTGTGGAGAGTCCATCATTGAGAATGTTGAAGGCTGATTTCGATAGATTTCGAGAAAAGATGAAATGTACCGGCTTAGCAAACAAATTGTTGAAATGTTGGTTTAAATAACAACGAAGTTTCTCATCGTTACTTTACCAGTGCCTCGAGACAAGGTTGGAACTACGGTTGCACACTTCAATCACACTGGCTTCCAGGTCTGGAATCACAGAAATTTAGCGACGCAGTGGCGAAGATCCGATCGGAATTTGAGAGCGGAATGAACGCGTGAATCTCTACTCTTTCTGCCAGTGACAAAGTCCGTGAGCATGCAGTTCTTCTATGATGGCAGAGAGGCGCGTGAAACTCCCAGGATGGGAGCTCCAAACTAGGTTGGAGCAACTGGAATAGGGAGCTGTGGGAGAAAAGGCTGGGAATTCTAACCTTATCTGGATACACTTCAATTGACATAGCGCAGTAACCTTTAGGTTGATGGAAAGTATCCTGAGCCATTTTAATCTGAACTGAAATAGTTTTTGGCAGCGTACATTTTTGTGGATTGAGGGAGGATCTGCCCCAGGGAATTGTCACAATTATAAATAAACATTTCGCAAAGACTGAACTCGTCTAGGTGTATCTGTGCATTGTGAAATGGGTTAAATATCAGTGCACTCTGACATTTCTCATATTCTGACTTTGCAGTCGATTAATTTTCTGGAAGGAATTTTAAAAATATTTTTTGTGTTATTCAATTTGCTGCTAGCTTGTTCTGGTCTGGTCATTCATGTAACATGAACAACCGAACATTAATATGATTTTGGTATTCGGTTCGACGTTCCTTCGAATTATGGAAGAACAACAGGAGAGCAGAGGTGAAATTTATCAAAACAGCAGTGATCAAATTGAATGAATGGGCAGACAGAGGATGAAAGGAAGCTTCATGGGATAAGTGTCTTTTCTTTGCCAATGAAACTACCCGCGTCACAAAGTGTCTCACCTGGATTGACAGAAATGAAGTTTATAAGTCCTTCTACATTGAGTGAGGCGGGGAGAATGTAAACACAGCCAGCTCCAAAAAAAAACCCAGAAACATTTGTTCTTTTCTGAACCTCAGTCCCGGACTGACTAAGATGACCTTTGGAAAAAAAATTGCACAATGTCCGAAGAGACCTTACAGATTCGACCACGGAAACCAAATTAAATATCAAGATAAAATCATACCACTTTATTCGCTACATCCCCCCTTTTGATACATGGTCGTCACTGTGTGTTAATTGGCATAGATTGGGAATAATGATCGCGTTGACAGGGTTTACCAATGGGGCCACACCACACCCATTCCCTCATTCTGCACCCTACCATTGTCCATTCACGCTTGTCATTCGGCGTGGCCTGCGACTCGACCTCCCATAAGACTGCTTTGGATTACAAATATTTGACATACACATGTCAACTGATCACTTGGCGGCTGCTGGGCTGCTGTCCTTCCCGGTGAGTTTGCATTTGCATTGCCTTGAGAAAGGGAATCGTACTTTTTCCTGTGGGCTTCACATTTACAGACAACGAATGATTTAGGCGGTCAGAAGTCATTCCACAGTGTATTTTGGGCTTTCCAGTGTAGATCAAGAAGCCCCTGTGTTTCCACAGATTTCCACAATTATGTACAACCCCGAATGCATATCTACTGTCTGTTTAAATATTCACTATCATTCACTCAGCCATTGACATGCCTCAGTCAAGGCAATCAGCTCTGTTGCTTGAGCTGACAGATGACAAGGGAGTGATTCCGCTCTGACTACCTCGTGGGTAGTTACTACAGCATACCAAACACAATTCTGGCCTGTCCGTTTGCCCCTGAATGTGGACCCATTCACAAAAAAACGCAATATCCTGATTCTGAGTTTGTGAATCCTGCACGTCTGGTCTTGGTGAGTTACAGCGACACAGTCATGTGGGTCTCTGTCTCCTGTTGTGGCGAGAAGGTTAGCAGTATTACGGAAGTTGCATCTCGTTATTGCAATGTTAGGCATCTCCAATAGTACAGTATTGTTTCTGAGACAACGTGCTGCAGACATGTGTGCTGTGTTTTGCTCGGAAAACAGTAAGGATGCATGTGGGACCAGGAGGGTTAATTCCCCAAAACCGACTGTGTCCCTGGACGCTACAACAAACTTTTTCAGCTGCAGCCACGGCTTGCAGGCATACAGGCAATCCTGCCGCTACGGGGTCTAGATTTAGCCAAAATGTAAGCTACCTGCCTCAATTTTCCCACATTCTCCTGCATCAGCTCAGATGTCATGCATCTACCGTTTGTACAAAAGGCTTGTTTGGATTCGGACCCCCAGTGTAGGTGTGGTTTGGAGCGCCTTTTTAATTCAACTGCAACGGTCTCTGGTTCTGCAACTCTAAGCCATTGGAAATTTCATTTAGGGGCGCCTCAAGGGTTGTGTAATGTGGGATAAAAAATCGACAAGTAGGAGTGCATGACCAAAAGGAATAGCACTTGTTACTTCGTGTGAGGCTTTGGAATTTGCTGGATTGCTTGAACTATGTCTTGACCAATGCCCTTCCCTTGTTCAGACAAGAAATGACCAAAGACCTTCACCTGTTGTTGCACAAATTGTAGATTTGCGAAACAACCTTTGTGCCCATTCCTGGCGAGATGGCAGAGCAACACAAGCGTATCTTTCTCACATTGTTCCTCTGTTGTTCGTGCTATTAAGCATTCGTCTACATACTGCAGAAGCGCTGACCGCGGGGTTAAAACAAGAATCTCCAGACTCCAGCATCGAGCCTCATTAATTATGGTGGGGGAGTCACAGTCAGCTTGACAAAGTCGCTTCAATGTATATGATTTGCCTTTGAGTGGAAAAGTGAACCAGAATTGGCTTTCTGGGTGTACCTTTACACTAAAGAAGACATTTGATAAATCCATAGCAGAGAACCATTTACTGTCAGGTGGAATTTGAACTCATATAGTACAAGGATTAGGAACATTTGGGGCAGGCGGAATAACAGCATAATTGACTACCTGCAGGTCATGAACAAAGCTCCGTTTCCCTGATTCACCTGGAATGTTTGCCTTTTTGAACAGAACAATGGGCGGTCTCACCGGTGATTATCCACAGGGAATTATCACTAAAGCTTTCACGAGGGATGCAAAGTAGTATCCTTTGGCAGCCTCGTGTTCCAGCATCTGCAGACCTCACTTTCTCCTCGTGTTTTAACGGGTCTCGTGCTCTGCATGGACGATACTCCGACTTCTGGGCTATTCTTATGGTTCACAGCTTCCTATGAACCCCACATCACGTTTGCCTTTTGCCCTGCACTCAGTAGGGACCCTTCTTAATCTTGGGTACGAGACATCTACCATACCTAATCTCCAGGCTACTCTCTTGGCGGGGGTTACCTGGACTAGTCTATCTGCCTGAGTTAGCCAATTTAGTTTCTTCATATCTGTCCTTATGTGTGCATTGAATCAGGTACGCACATCGCCGCTGACAACACAATCTTTCGTTTTTTTGTGCCTGCAGTATGCATCGTCTCAAATCCTGCCACCTCTCGCTGGATGCCTTCGCCAATGGTACGTGAGTAAAGGTGCCTTCCACATCAAAAGGATTTTTTTTTTCTCATTCCTTGACTGTTTGTCCCTGATATGATAGTTTACTGGCCTTGTATGTCTGCTATTATTTCGGTTTAACTTTACATTATTATCACTCTGTCTGCAACACATGCCTCTGCAAAGTCAGGTAATTACTTATTTGTTTCCCTGTTCTTTTATTGGATTCAAAATAAATGTTAATTTACCATTACAATGGACATCATATTATTTTACAGGTTGCAGCAACAGCGAATTGCCTGTTCTGCATTGTAACGTTCGATGTTGTCAGTTACATTTCCTGCTGGTTTCAGATATCTCTCCTCACTCTGGAAGCTCCCGGTCGCATGTTCCAGAGATTTGTCTGCACTTCAGTTAATCGAGGCAACTGTATTTCCTGCTCAGAATGTGATCTCTCTCCAATGGAGAGAGGAAAATAAAGTCGGTGACAAAGCTGAGATCACTTACGTTCTGTCCAGAATCAACAAAAACTATCCCGATCTTCCAGTCTCCTATAACTTCAACATTACACTGTGTTCTCACCCTTCAGGCTCTCTGCTTCTATTCCTGATGAAGGGCTGTTGCCCGAAACGTCGATCTCACTGCTCCTCGGATGCTGCCTGAACTGCTGTGCTTTTCCAGCCCCACTCAAATCTAGACACTGTGTTCCCAGGCCATCATTTCAGTCTCTGGTTTGCTGCAGTGCTCCTTCAAGACACAACACAAGCTGGAAGACACGCAACTCATTTTCTACCGACACACCATGAAAACTTTAGGACCCAACATCAAGTTCAATCATTTTAGAAACCGTCTGCCCTCTTACACATTCTTCACCCACTCTCCCTTCCCATTAGTTCTGAAGACGGATCGTTGGACTCGAAGCGTTAACTTTCCTTCCTCATCAGAGATAGACAAGAGCTGCTGATTTTGTTCAGACCTTTTGGCTTTTCTTCTGAGAACTTTGTTTTTCTGTTGTAATCGCCAGATACTGGAAGCTTCTGAATGCAGGAGGAGAATTTCACAGGAGATGAAAAGAATGGAAAGGGTTTGACCACTCCCATTGTGAAGGTACGCGAGCTAGGCTGGGGATGTTGCTCTCAGCGCAGAGAAGGCTGAATAAGAAACCGATTAACGTGCTCATTTTATGAAGAGGATAAATATGTTTGACAGGGATAAGCCTGTATTGGGAAGGAACAGAGTAACATAAATGAAAGACAGGAGACAAGGAGGAGATTTAGGAAGAATACTTTCACCTATAGAGTATTGATTATCTGGAACATGTGGTAAAGGTAAGTGTCATGCGAACGTTTCAGCAGTCTGTAGCCGAACACGTGATGAGCCAGAGCATGAGTGGAGAAGGACCAGGTATCAGAAAGTGTGACGAGGTTCGACAGGCGCGAGATGGGTGTCCTGAATGCAATGCATCAAAGGCAAACTAGTGTGCTTAAAGATAACAACTGGTGCGGCTCTGTGGCGCAATGGAAAGCGCGTTGGACTTCTACATCTCTATTCAGGTTGCTATTCAAAGGTTGTGGGTTCGAATCCCATCAGAGTCGTGTTTTAATTTATGTTTTGCAAAGTGGTCAGACCAGACTCGGCTGCTCATCTGCAAAACCAGTAATATTCGTGCATAAACCTAACTGTCTCGAAACGGTTTACATTATCGATGTCTATTTATGGTAGAGATCGATAAATACCTGTTAGACAGTACGATGTTGTGGATGGGCTGGAAAAAGACATAAAATTGTTCTATGAGCCATGATGATATCAAATTACGTGGCAGGACAGGATCGGTGTTAAGAATGGCCTCCTTCTGCTCCTTTGTGCCTGTGCCATTTCTGGCCAAGGTTTTAAAATAATCACAATGAGGACAATATGAATTAAACGCCAAATAATATTTTGGTCTCATCTCCACTTCGCTTCCCTCCCGGCTGGAATAGACAGCTCTTGTTTCAGCTTTAGATCATACAGCGGAGGATTCTTACAAGTTGTCCTTCAGGGTGAATGTTCCTTCACATTGGTTTCCAAGTGGACACATGGAGCAAGCAATTGCATGGAATCAGGGGCAGATTTCCCCTTTGCTGGGCTGGAATTCTGGCCAAGGTAATGAACGTGAATTTCTGACATTTTGAATCTTACTCTGGATTCCTGCGACTTTACGAATTAAACTGAATTTAATTTGCCCTTGCAGAACATTATTCAATCTTCACTGTGCATAAAAACCATGCCACATGCTCGTGCACATAGTATGCTGAACATTGTTGATGTTGTGTGCAGTGTGGGTCGATGTCTCAGATGAACATGCCAAAGGAAGTTGGTGAAATATCAGTGAATCGAATTGTCTGACGAATTGAAGCCGATAGAAGGAAATTCCCAGTACAATGGCCACATAACATTGCCTGTGACCAACGCAGGAAGCCATGGCAAATGTATGCAGTATTCAATAAAACCGATTTTCACCACATTTATCTATGCCATTTTCCTTAAGCTGATGCTTCACAATCGATGATCCATTATCAGTATAACCACCTCTACACTGCGTTTCATTTCAGATACACAGAAAAAAAATAAGTAATTGGGTTGAGGGGCCCAGTGGTAAGATCAGGAACCGTTCGTCACCATTAGACGGCAGATCCAGTGGTGCAGTTAGTTAGCTTGCTTTACTTGCATGACAGAATGGCAGCACATGAACTGCCAAAGTTGTGCATTGGATTCTCGCCAGGTGTTTGTTTTACTGATACTGACCAGAGATGATTGTAACTTCAAGCTGAAGAACAGTGTAAACCCGGAATATTACATTGCAATAAAGTGCTTTTGGCACTAATGTTGCACCGACCTGTAAGACCAATCCGAAGTCCATCTGACCAGCATTTTGACATTATAAGCCGTAAGTTTATCCAATGATCATTTAATTGCCCTGAAGGTTGGTGAGTCTACGACTGTTGAAGACAAGACGTTCTGCACTCTTATTACTCTCTGAGAAAGGCAGCTACCTCGGCATTTATCATCCTCAAATTACATCGATATGCCCTTATGCCAACCATCACCATTTGAAGAAAATGCCTTCACTGTCCACCTTACGGCAAACTCTGATAATCTTTTACGTCTCTATTAATTCACTTCTCAAACTTCTTATCTCTATCAAAAACAGCCTCGAGTCCCTCAGCCTTTCCTCGTAAGACCTTCCCTTCACAGAAGGCAACATCCGAGGAAATCTCGTGTACAACCTTTCCAATGCTTTCACATCCGTCCTATAATGTGGCGACCAGAACTCGACAAGTTTGGCCATACCAGACAAATTTCTGGAGCTGCAAAGGGATCGTTTGGCCCTGAAACTCAATCCTTCTCCCAATAAAAACTAACACACTGTGCTCATTGCAAACAAATCCATCAACGTGTGTGTTAACTTTCAGAGTTTTATATACATAGACGCCGAGATCGCTCTGTTCATCTAAACTTCCAAGAATATTACAATTAGCCCAGAACATTTTATTCTTGCTGTTCATTCCAAAGTAAATCACCTCACACTTTTCCACAATAACCTCCATATGCCACCTCTGAGCCCCGATCTGCAGATTATTCATGTCCGTCTGTAACCTGCAGCAGACTTCGGCACTGTTGACAACTCCATCGACGTAGTGTGTTCTGCGAATTTGCTCATCCATCATCCCATGCTCAAACCCAGGTCATTTATAAAGGTGACAAACAGCAGTGGACCCTAACAGGAATCTTGTGGTACACCATGAATAACTGAACTCCAGGATGAATATTTTCCATTAACTACCACACTCTGTGCTCTTTCAGCAAGCCAATTACTGATCTAAACCGCAAAATCACCCTCAATCCCATGTCTCTGTATTTTCTGCAACAGCCGACCGTGCATTCGTGAAAATCATATCCACCATGTTAACCACTTTACTCTCATCCACTTGTTTGTTGTCCTTTTCAAAAAGCTCAATAAAGTTTGTGAGCCACAACCTGCTATTCGCAAAATCGTGTTGACTGTAGTGAATCAACTTCTTCCTCCTTCGGTGATCATAAATCATATCTCTCATAACCTTTCCCAAAACTTCACCTTCAAGGAAATACGGCTCACTGTTCTATAATTTCTAGCTTTCTCCCTGCTACTCTTCGTGAAGAAGGGGATAATATTTGCTGAACTCGAGTCTTCTCGCATTAATCACATAGACACTGACGAAATAAAGTTGGTAGTCAAAAGTTCTGCAATCTCCTCCCACGATTCTCAGAGAAACCTATGATACATCCCATCAAGCCCAGGGGACAAATATATTTTCAGGCTTTCAAGAATTGCTAACAACTCGTCTTTATGAATATCAATTTCGTTTATTCTAACAGATTGCATCTCAAAATTCTCTTCGACAGCATTGTCTTTTTCATTTGAGATATGATGAAAAATATACATTCAGCGGCTCTCCTATCCTCGGACTCCATTGACGACGTCCTCCTACTGTTCTTGACAGGCCCGAATTATATCCTAGATATTATTTTGTTCTCGAAATGACAAGAGAAAGCTTCCGGGTTTTAAATGACCCTGCCAGCTAAAGACTTTTAATGTCCCCTCTTTGCTCTGAGTAGCTCTCTCTTTTAGCCCTTTCTTGCTAGCTTTTAATTTTCAAGTGCCCTAACTCAGCTTTCATATTACATGTTTACATGCACTGCCTTCTCCATCTTGACAAGAAATTCAACTTTTTGAGTAAAAATGGCTCCCTGTCTCAACCTCATATTCCCTGCATGACGCACACACACTTATCAAGGACATGCATGAGCGCTTACCTGAACAAGCTCCGTATTTCAGGTTTGAAAAACCCCTGCGTTTACTTTCCCATCTGGTGCATCCTAACTCTTGCTGATCGCATCATACTGGCCTTTCTGCCAGCGGTACCTCATGCTTTGCGATATATATATATATATATATATATATATATATATATATATATATTCCTATGCATCACTAAATAAACATACCGAATTGTGGTCACTATCACCAAAGTGTTCAATTATCTCCAAATCGAACAGTTGACTTGCTTCATTACGCAGTACCAAATCCAATATGTTTTTGATTCTTGTTGGCCCGTCCACATGCTGCGTCACGAAACCCTCCTGCACACTTTGGACAAAGTCTGACCAATCAGAGCTCCTCAAACAATAACATTTCCAATCAATATTTGGAAAGTTAAACTTCCCCACTACAACTACCTTGTTACTTCCGTTCCTCTCCAGAACCATCTATGCAATCTTTTCCTCCATATCTCTAGAACATTTTGGTGGTGACCTCCACTTGCCTGATTTTAATCTCAGCCCATTCTAGTTCAGCAGAATGAGTCGGGTCCTCACCAAATATCCTTTCTGCTACCATAGCACTGTCTTTGACTAAATATGCCACATCTTCCCCTCTTTAACGACTTCCCTGTTCTTACTGAAAAATCGAAACTGAGGTGCAAGGAACAACCATTCATTTCAGTGCTCCATTCATGTCTCTGAAATGGCCACAATATTGAAGTCCCAGTTAACAACCCATGACACCTGATTTAACCCAGATGCTCCTAGCGGTGAAGTAGACAGACTTCAAACCACCTTCATCCTTGCCAGCATTCACTCGCAAACCCGAAAACCTATTTATGTCCTAACCACTCAAAACCTCCAGCAAACCGCAGCTAAAATTCGGGTTCGCAATCCGCTGCTGAATCCGTCAAACCCTCCTGAAGAGCTTTAGAAAATTGTCCTTCCGGGTCAGGTGAAGACCATCTTGTTTGTCGAGGTCCGACCGACTCCAGAATGAGCCCCAACTATCCAGATGTCCAAATCCCTATCACTGCACTATCCTTACAACCACGTGTTCATCTGCTCTCTCCCTATTCTTTCCCTCACGACAACGTGGCATGTGTAACCAAACAGAGAGAACAACTCTGTTTGATCTAGTTCTAAAATGTCACCCTGGATCCCTGAATTTCTGCCATATATCCACATCAATTTTATTACATAAGTTGTTAGTGCATATGTGAAACATGACCTCGAGCTGCTCCCCCTCCACTTAAGGGTCCTGAAACCACGCTGCGAGACATCACAAACCTTGGTAACGTGGAGAAATCACATCAATCATGAGCCTGCCCTGTACCCACAGAAACTGCAATCTGTCACCATGTAGTCCCCAATAACTATTGCTCTCCTCCCCTCTCCCCTACCCTTCTGATCACAGGGACAAACACTGTGCCAGAGATCTGTACCCCATGGCTTACCCCTCGTAGGACATCCCCCCAAAAGTAACAAATACGGTATGCTTGTTACAGATGGGCACAGCCAAAGTGGATGCCTGCACTGGCTGTCTGTTCCCTTTTCGTCTCCCGACTGTATACCATCGACCTTTTTCTTGTACCTGAAGTGCAACTGCCTCCATATAACTCCTCTCAATTCACTTCAGACTACCCAAAGATCCAATGTTCAGCTCCAGTTCCCGAAAGCTGTTGCCAAGGAGATGGAGTTGGGTGCAATTCCCGTAGATTCAAATGTCAGGGACATTACAGTAAACTCTAAGCTCTCACATTCTACAGGCAGAAGAATGGCCGACCATCCATTTCTAATGTTCTGAATTCACACACACACACATACACACACACATGTGTGTGAATTTAGAATATTTGGAATTGGTTTGTCGGCCATTTGAATGTTCTAGGAGAAAGTGAGGACTGCAGATGCTGGAGATCAGAGCTGAAAATGTGTTGCTGGAAAAGCGCAGCAGGTCAGGCAGCATCCAAGGAACAGGAGAATTGACGTTTCGGGCATAAGCCCTTCTTCAGGAATGCGGAAGGTGTGTCCAGCAGGCTAAGATAAAAGGTAGGGAGGAGGGACTTGGGTGAGGGGCGTTGGAAATGCAATAAGTGGAGGGAGGTGAAGGTGAGGGTGATAGGCAGGAGTGTGGTGGGGGCGGAGAGGTCAGGAAGAATATTGCAGGTTAGGAAGGCGGTGCTGAGTTCGAGGAATTTGACTGAGACAAGGTGGGGGAAGGGGAAATGAGTAAACTGGAGAAATCTGAGTTCATCCCTTGTGGTTGGAGGGTTCCCAGGCAGAAGATGAGGCGCTCTTCCTCCAACCGTCTGGCGATGGAGGAGTCTAAGGACCTGCATGTCCTTGGTGGAGTGGGAGGGGGAGTTAAAGTGTTGGGCTACGGGTGGTTGGGTTGGTTGGACCGGGTGTCCCAGAGGTGTTCTCTGAAACGTTCCGCAAGTAGGCGGCCTGTCTCCCCAATGTAGAGGAGGCCACATCGGGTGTAGCAGATGCAATAGATGATGTGTGTGGAGGTGCAGGTGAATTTGGGGTGGATATGGAAGTGTCCCTTGGGGCCTTGGAGGGAAGTAAGGGGGGAGGCGTGGGCGCAAGTTTTGCATTTCTTGCGGTTGCAGGGGAAGGTGCCGGGAGTGGAGGTTGGGTTGGTGTGGGTTGTGGACCTGACGAGGGAGTCACGGCGGGAGTGGTCTTTTCGGATCGCTGATAGGGTAGGGGAGGGAAATATATCCCTGGTGGTGGGGTCCGTTTGGAGGTGGCGGACATGACGACGGATGATACGTTGTACATGGAGGTTGGTGGGGTGGTAGGTGAGGACCAGTGGGGTTCTGTCCTGGTGGCGGTTGGAGGGGCGGGTCTCAAGGGCGGAGGAGCGGGAAGTGGAAGTGATGCGGTGGAGAGCATCGTCGACTACGTCTGGCTGGAAATTGCGGTCCTTGAAGAAGGAGGCCATCTGGGTTGTATGGTTTTGGAAATGGTCCTCCTGGGAGCAGATGCGGCGGTGACGAAGGAATTGGGAAGATGGGATGGCGTTTTTACAAGGGGCAGGGTGGGAGTCGGTCGGTTTATAGTAAATGTCCGTGTCGGTTCGGTCACCCGAGAGAGAAATGGAAAGGTCTAGGAAGGGGAGGGAGGATGCTGAGACGGTCCAGGTGAATTTGAGATCGGGGTGGAAGGTGTTCGTAAAGTGGATGAACTGTTCAACCTCCACGTGGGAGCATGAGGCAGCGCAGATATAAAGTGGATGAACTGTTTAATCTCCTCGTGGGAGCACGAGGCAGCTCCGATATAAAGTGGATGAACTATTCAAACTCCTTGTAAAGTGGATGAACTGTTCAACCTCCACGTCGAATGTTCTTCCCGTCGAATGTGCGAGCTATATGTATATACATTTGTGTATGTACACATATGTATAAATGTGTGTGCGCGTGCATGTATGTGTGTGTATGCATATATATTTAAAAGTTGCAAACGAACATTGAATAAAACAGCATTTATTCAAAAAAATATCTGATTTTGTGGAGTGTTCTGTCCTTGGGAAATACCTCAGTTACTTAAGACCAGCCATAAAGACTCCCTGAATGAATATCCATCACTCACTAGAGATACAGAGGTGATGTTTGAAGTCGATGACGTTTGTCATGTCGCTGATCCTGCGCTGTGTTTAATTCTGGAAAGGACGTTTAGCTCGTATCATATTACTAATTTTGCTGCAAACTCGCACAGTCCATTAAAACAATCCAAAAGTTATTAGGTTTATCTCATTGGACATTTTGCCTGTTATCAGAAAAACTGGAATAGAAATGACAAAGCTGTTTTTAAGTACTGCAATGAAGATTACAGAATACAAACAGGAATTATTTTCGTATCTTGTCACTAGATATGGTTGGGGGAGATGAGTGAGCATCCAATGAACTCACTCCCTTCTCTGTGATTGCAGCCAAATTTTCTAATGCAACAGATGAAAGAACAAAGGTGCATCACATCGGCAGGTCAGTTCCAACTCACGATAGTGTAGTTTCACTTTGAATCTCTCCATCTCCTAAAGTATTAGCTGAATGGGGAGATCAGGATCCTGAAGGTATGCTGAGACATTGCGCGAATTATTCCCACACTGTTGGCATCACTTTATATCATAAACCAGTTATGCAGCAGACTGTGCTAACCGGCTTCCCTTTAATGCTGAGCTAACACAAACAGCTCAGGTCTTTTACAATTTATAGAAGTTCACGTAGAACAAGCTGCTAAAGCTTTCCTCACAATCAGCTCATTCTACACTTAGTCGTGCTCAGTTGCAGGTGTTATGCGGTTCCTTTCCAATTAACGTTAACCAATTAGAGAGTGTGCACGTAACGTATACCCATTCTGGCCGCCCAGACTCCCTGTCCCGGTGAAATTCACTCCTTGTGTGTCTGCACGCATCTTTACAAATATTTTAGAATCAACTTATGAATAATTTTTCCTGAGAAAAAGTAATCATTTTCGAATTCAATAACTGTAGAAAGAAAAAGAATGCGAGCTCCAAACTTCTCTTTATCATTCATCGCTAGTTTTCAAGTTCTATACTCTAGTTATAGATCCATCCGAATGAGGGAATTTCCCTCCTGTTTACTCTCACCAAATTCACATCGCCTAGAAACCTTCTATACGGACACAACTCAGTTTTACCTGGTGTCACGCCACATGATCTATTCGTCTTTTCCACTATCCTATGATACCCTGTTTTGTCTTTTCAAATGGCATTATCCCCCACTACATCGTTGGCTTCCTTTCCATTTTTCTGTTTCCAAGTAAACACTGTCCATTCTTCCTGACGTCTTTTCACTCCAGTCATTGCCATCCATGTCTTTTATCATCTCTTTATGTCCCAGTATAGTCCATGTTGAGAAAGGATGCTGGGGCCAAAACAACACATGAAAACCCGCTCTAATGCTGTATACTACCATTACCAATGTAGGAAAAATGGGAGCTAGTTCAGTCAAAAGTGAATCCGTTGGTTGTTGCACAATGGATCAATCACTGATTGGGTCGTGACTATTTTTCCTCACTTTTCTCCCCTGTCTGAACATGTGCTGAAGCATCACAATAAGGGAACATGTAATGCCTACAATTCAGAAATTGCCTATTCGATGCAACAAATGCACACAAATCCTCCTGGGATTAACCCTCACAGAACAATTCCTTACGCATTTTCTCTTCATTTGCTCCTGAATAAGGTACCTTACTGACAGTCGACCCAGTTGTCGGCAAAACATATCTCTGGCGCTGTGAGGCAGCAGTGATAACCAGTGAGCCACCTTGCGGTCCTGCACAATTATGCAAGGCACATTCGGACGCGTTTGAAATGTCAAAGACGCTCGACTTGTGTTGCTGCCCTTATCAGGAACAATAAATCCAGATTCCCTGACCAAGAAATTAACCCAAACCAAAGCGGTGAAAGCACTGTATGGTAACCACTAGTCGACCAGGAAGGACGGCATGTGCAATTGCGTCTTCTCTTAACAGCATAGGTTTCTTTTCCTGCGATGAGAAATTCCTTCCAAAATAGAGTGTTTGTGACACCGTGCTTTTAGAGCACAGAATAATACATTATGTCAGTGCCAGTCATCAAACATCCAAATATTCTCGTTTCCAATTTCCACTCATTAGCCCACAGCCTGACGTCTGAAGTGTTTATCTGAACGAGACTTTCCCTGCAAAGTTTTAATCTCCAATGAACCAGTGAATGAGTCTGAAGTCAGATACCATCAAATTTGTTCATGAACTGCGGGAGAACTGAACCTCATTATGACCCATAGAGGGAACTATACAGACACGTCTTTTGAAAGTGACAAAGGCCTCAGGAGAGCCCAACTTCCGTAAAATGAGGAATTGACCCGTTTGGCACTTCTTTCTTCATGACTCGCTTTAAAACCGATTCCGTTTACATAAGCAGAGGGGTAAACAGGTGGGAGTCTATCCCTCAAGGACTGTCCCAATCGGAAATAATTGGTACCTGCTAAACGTTGACTTCTCCAAATCTGAGGCAGCCTGGCGAGCTGTGGTCTTCCAACTTCCTGCCTGTTTAAATGGATTCCAGCAGATTCCTGTCTCTACATAAGGAACAGAAGCATTCAATCGCATCCCTATACGTTTTCGTCCCCCATTGTTTCACCGTTACTTTTCTGCTTTTCATGAATCACGTTGTTCTTCCTGCCAAACGAAGGTATTCTTCGCATCAGAAGCTTGTCATCCTCATGTTCCTCGAAGGGAAAACACGTATGTGGACTTCCAAACTGAAACAATTGGGGCATGGGGCGGGGGCGGGGAGGTTGGGCGGGGGGGGAGTTCTGTCTATAAAATGACTTCCAGATATTCCTTCAAAAATAATACTAACAACACGGAGAACGCACCTTCGGATGCTTGCTGCAATAGTTGCAAGAAAATTCAGCAAGGCTGTAGTGTGAATCGAGGTTACAACCCCGAGCTCGAACCACTAAGCTATGGCAGCACTAACATATGAAGCGTTTTGAGACTGACAAAAGATGATGACCTCTAGCAGAAAAACTTCGGTCATCTCAGTTTTGTGATACAAGCTTCGTTTTGTGTGACAAAATACGACTTGAAACCCACTTCTGTGATCACTTGTTTGATATAACACTTTGTCAGCTTCCCAATATCTCATAATGTGACAGGGATCAACATTTGTTTAAACTCACACAAAGTAAAAGCTTTGAAGCTTCTTTTATATAAAAGGCACGATGTAGTATTGATACCAGCTTATTACCCTTGATTTAAGCATGTATTGCAGTTTTTCTTAATCACTTGGTGAGTAATTCCTTTCCTTTTGCCTGGTGCGATTTACGTTGCCACAGGAATTCGTAATTTATGGCCTTGGTAGGTGACTTTTAGGCACCAAACTTGAAACAGTTCAAATCGAACATGCTCCGGAGGTTGGAATTCGAGGGAATGCAGAATATCTGAGAGTGCACTTTAAAACATAATCTTGGGTGTCGTGTCCGCTGGCTGGGTTGGAATACTATTGACCAGTTCTATTTGCTCTTGAGTGGGCTGGAGGACATGACAGTGATAGTTAGAGGGAAGACAGTCAAGAGATTTGTAGAAAATGATGAAAAATTTGAAATTTTGCCATCCGGTAATGGGTGAGCAACCAGTGTTGTGAGTACTCCCACATGCTGGAGAGGTATTGGCAGACCTCAGGATTACATCATTGGGTGAATAACCTGCAACTCCTTCCCTTCCACCATGTGGGTGACCTTGTGGAAAGATAAAGCTGCGAAGGCCGCAGTGCACGTTTGGGAAAATGGGCGTTCGTAAAAATGCCATTCAGATAATGCACAATGAAACTGTGAACAGAACGCAAGTACACCTTTGAATAGAAGCAGTGGGAGTTAGACCATAGAACATAGAACATAGAACATTACAGTGCAGAACAGTCCCTTCGGCCCTCGATGTTGCGCCAACCTGTCATCCCAATCTGAAGTCCATCTAACCTACACTATTCCATGTACGTCCATATGTTTGTCCAATGACGACTTAAATGTACTTACTGTTGGCGAATCTACTACCGTTGCAGGCAAAGCTTTCCATACCCTTACTACTCTCTGAGTAAAGAAACTATCTCGAACATCTGTCCTATATCTATCACCCCTCAATTTAATTCTATGCCCCCTCGTGCTCGCCGTCACCATTCTTGGAAGAAGGCTCTCCCTGTCCACCCTATCTAAACCCTCTGATTATATTATATGTCTCTATTAAGTCACCTCTCAACCTTCTTCTCTCTGACGAAAACAACCACAAGTCCCTCACCCTTTCCTCGTAAGACCTTCCCTTCATACCATGCAACATACGAGTAAATCTCCTCTGCACCTTTTCCAAAGCTTCATCATCCTTCTTATAATTTTGTGACCAGAACTGTGTACAATAGTCCAAGTGCGGCCGCATTAGAGTTTTGTTCAGCATAACCTCATGGTTCCAGAACTCGATCCCTCAATTAATAAAAGCTAAAACACTGTCTGCCTTCTTAACAAACTTGTCAACCTGGGTGGCAAATTTCAAGGATCTCTCTACCTGAACACCGAGATCTCTCTGCTCACCTACACTACCAAGAAACGTACCATTAGCACAATATTTTGCATTCCGGTTGTTCCGATCAAAAGGAATCACCTCTCACTTGTCCGCATTAAACTCCATTTGCCACCTCTCAGCCCAGCTCGGTAGCTTATCTATGTCTCTCTGTAAACTACAACATCCTTCATCACTACCCACAACTCCACCGACCTTAGTGTCGTCTTCAAATCTACTAACCCACCCTTCAACGCCCTCAATCAGGTCGTTTATAAAATATAACGAACAGCAGTGGACCCAACACCGACCCTGGCGGTATACCACTGGCAATTGGACTTCAGGATGAACATTTCCCATCAACCACCACCCTCTGTCTTCTTTCAGCAAGCCAATAACTGATACAAACTGCTACATCTCCCAAAATCCCATTCCTCCGCATTTTGTGCAATAGCCGACTGTGGGGAAACCTACCGAACGCCTTGCTGAAATCCATATACACAACATCAACCGGTTTACTCTAATCGACCTGCTTGGTCACCTTCTCAAAGAAATCAGTTAGGTTTGTGAGGCACGACCTACCCTTCACAAAACCATGCTGACTATCCCTGAACAAATTATTCCTTTCCAGATGGTTATAAATCCTATCTCTTATAACCTTTTCCAACAATTTACCAACAACTGAAGTGAGGCTCACTGATCTAAAATTAACAGGATTGTCCCTACTCCCCTTCTTGAACATGGGAACCATATTTGCTATCCTCAGGACTCATGGCACTATTCCTGTAGACAATGACGATTTAAAGTTCAATGCCAAATCCTCGGCAATCTCCCCCCGGCTTCCCAGAAGATCCTAGGATAAAGCTCATCCAGCCCAGGGGGCTTATCTATTTTCACACTCTGCAGGATTTCTAATACCTCCTTCTAATACCTCAATCCCACCTAGTGTAGTAGCCTGTATCTCAGTAATCCCCTCGACATCATTGTCATTTTCTAGACTGAATACTGTTGAAAAGTATTCATTTAGTGCTTCCCCCATCTCCTCTGACTCCACACACAACTTTGCACTGCTATTGCTTATTGGCCAAAATCTTACTCTTGTCATTCATTTATTCCTTAAATACCTATAGAAAGCCTCAGTGTTTACCCTGATCCTATCCACCAAAAACTTCTCATGTCTCTTCCTGAATCATCTGAGCTCTCTCTTTCGGTCTTCCCTGGCTACATTGTAACCCTCAAGCGCCCTAACTGAGCCTTCGCCTCTCATCCTAACATCAGCCTTCTTCTTCCTCTTGACCAGACAGTCTACTTCCTTCGGAAAACACGGATCCCGCTCTCGACAGCTTTCACTCTGCCTGACAGGTACATACTTATCTCGGAAACACAGTAGCGTTTCCTTGAATACGCTCCACATTTCTAATGTGCCTATCCACTGCAGTTTCCTTCTCCATCCAGTGCTTCCTAAATCTGGCCGAATCGCATCATAATTGCCTTTCCCCCAGCTGTAACTCTTGCCCAGTGGGATACACCTATCCATTTCTATGTCAAAAGTAAACATAACAGAATTGTGATCGCTATCACCAAAGTGCTCACCTACTTCCAAGTCTAACAACTGGCCGAGCTCATTACCCAGTACCAAATCTAATGTAGCCTCGCCCCTGTTGGCCTGTCTACATACTGTGTGAAAAAGCCCTCCTGCACACATTGGACAAAAACTGACCCATCTATAGTACTCGCACTATAGTGTTCCCAGTCAATATTTGGAAAGTTGAAATCCCCCGTAACAACTACCCTGTCATTCTCACTGCTATCGAGAATCATCTTTGCTATCCTTTCCTCTACATCTCTGGAACTATTCGGAGGCCGATAGAAAACTACCAACAGGGTGACATCTCATTTCCGGTTTCTAACTTCAGCCCATGTTACGTCAGTTGACGAGTCCCCAAACATCTTTTCTGCAACTGTAATACTGTCTTTGACCAACACTGCCACAGGTCCCCCCCCCCCTCTTTTACCTTCTTCTCTGTTCTTACTGAAACATCTAAATCCTGGAATCTGCAGCAACCATCCATGTCCCTGTTCTATTCATGTCTACGAAATTGCCACAACACCGAATTCCCAGGTACTAACCAATCCTGTAAGGTCATCGACCTTACTCCAGATGCTCCTGGCGTTGAAGTAGACATACTCCAAACCAACATCTTGCTTACCGGTGGAATCTTGCGACCCTAAGACTTGTTTTGGACCTCTCTACTCTCAAACTTTTCGACACTTGAACTACAACTTTGGTTCCCATCCCTCTGCTGGAATAGTTTAAACACACCCCAATAGTCTTAGCGAATTGCCCCCCAGGATATTGGTACCCCTCTGGTTCAGATGAAGACCATCCTGCTTGTACAGGTCCCACCTACCCCAGAAAGATCCCTAATTATCCAAGAATCCAAAACCCTCCCTCCTGCACCATCCCTGTAGCCACGTGTTCAACTCCACTCTCTCCCTATTCCTTGCATCACGAGCACAACAACAGCGAGGGAATTTGAAAGGACGGATGGAAGTGTATTATGACCGTGACTTCCAAACGAATGGATTAGAGTTTGAGCTGCAGAAGAGCAGAGACGTGGAAGATTTAATTATGTTAATGAAGTGCAAGTTGGCTGACATGGTGATGTTGGGAATATGTGGTTAAAAACACATCAGGAAGTGAAGTATGTCACCATGGTTATGACGTGCCTGTTCAGACTCAGACAATTACCAGCAAGGAGATTGAATCAGTGGCGAGGCATTTTCTCCTAGGACTTGGTCGATGATGCCTTCCAGCTCCTCTCATCCACTTCCCTCAACTCCGCTACCAAAACTCATCCCACCAACTGAGACGAGGACGGAACTCCCTTCTACATCACTTTAAAATCCAGCAACCTCTGTAGACATCATGTCATCCTTCGGTATTTCCGTCAGCTGCAAATGAAACCCACTAACGAAGATGTGTTTCCCTCCCCACCCCTACCCACTTTCTGTAAATATCATTCCCTCTTCGACTTCCTGGTGGTGCACGCCCCCACCAACCACCCTCCCATCCGCTCCCAGCAAACTTCTCATTCCAACACGGGATTTGCAAAACATCCATCCACACCTCCGCCCTCAACTCTGTCCAAGGCCCCAAAGAACCCCTCCATGTCCATCAGAGTTTCACCTGCATTTCCATGTCATTTACTGTATCCATTGTTCCCTTTGCAGTCTCCTCGACACTGAGGAGATCGGATGCCTAATTACAGACCACTTCGGAAAACTTCTCTGGGACACCCGCACCAAACAACACCACTGGCCCCTGGCCGAACATGTCAACTCTCCCTCCCACACAGCCAAGTTCATTCAGGTCCAGGGCTTCTGCCGCTCTCATGAACTGTCCTGTCTGTCCATCTTCCTTCCCACCTATCTGCTCTACCCTGCGCTGCGACCTATAATCATTACCCCCACCTCCATCCTCCTATCACACTCTCAGTTACTTTGTCCCAGCCACACACGCTCCCATTTGTCTCTCTACCCGCTCGCTTCATAAGCCTCTTTCCTGATGAAGGCTCGTGCCCGAAACGTCGATTGTCTTGCTCATTGGATGCTGCCGCCCTGCTGTGTTCTTCCAATAACACACTTCCAACTCAGTGGCGAGGCAGTGGATTTTGAGTTAGGGACAGAAGTCAGATGCCTCAGTTTTGAAATGATTCAATTCTAAGAGATGTTCTCCGTCAGGACTGGATGTCAGACAAGTCAAGACAGTGTTTGACCTGGAGGGAACAGGGAGGTGATCGTGTTCATATCCACCTGCTGATCCGCTCGTCTCTGTGGTGGAGGCTGTGTGCATGAAAGATTCTGACAAAAGTCTCTTCAAATTCTTCGTGTCGAAAATCCCTTACCTTCAGACCTTATCTTCAGACAGAATCTAGAGTCTTGTGAAAGACGGTTTCACACTTTCATTTTTGGGTACCATCAGTTTCGCAGGATTTTAGAAGGGGAAGATTTACAAACCAACCTCTCCACCATAATCTGATGAAGCTGCGCAGTTTATCCCGAATACAAATTGATCAGATTTCGAACATGAAATGAAAAAGCTCTGGTTGCAGTAGGAAATAAATCGTTCACTTATTGTGTGTGTGGACGAGGCTTCTACCTGTCATCAGACCTTACACACCTCAATTGTAAACATACTGAGGAAAGACTGGGGAAACGTGGGGATCCACTCCCTGTCTGAGCTGAATTCCTGTGGAAGCAATAATACCAGGAACAAGCCATTCACCTGCTCAGAGTGTGGGAAGGAATTCACTCTCTCTCTGACCTGCTGCGACACCAACTCGTTCAAAATGATGAGAAACTATTTCAATGTCTGAACTGCGGAAAATGCTTTAAAACGTCCAGCGATTGGAGAACCGAACACCTCGCTCATACTAATGAGGAACCTTTTATCTCTCCGAATTTTGGAAAATGTTATCAACCCTCTATGTGCTTCATCTTTGAGAAATATGCTCACCTAAATAAGAGTCCATTAAGAATCATAGAGACCTGACGTGTGATCCACGTGCTCACCCGGAGGAGAGACATCTCCAGTTCCAAATCTGTGAGACGTGCTGTAACGTCCCAGCCACCGGATGGCTCATCACCTTTCACACAGTATTAACAGGTCTTTCTAAATGCCCTGACTGCGGGAAGTGCTGCACTATTTCCTGAATACTAACGTGTCATCAACGTGTTCACACTGAAGATAGACATTAATCACAATAAACGTTCCTGGGGACAGTTTCTCATGAACGTCTTCACATTGAGGGGAGACCTTTCAAACATGTAGTCTGTGGGATGTGCTCTCTAGTCTCTGTAGAACTGATGTCCCATCGATATTTTCGAATTGTGAGAGACGTTTAAAGTGTATTTATTCCAGGAATAGGTTCAAGCAATCATCTAAACTCTCAGTACACCATCTGTTTTGCAGTTGTCAGCAAGCATTTACCTGCTCCATGTGAGAAAAACAGTTAGGTCACTCATCGAACCTGCTGAGAGAGTAGAGGGATCCCACTGAGGGATAGAATTCACTCACTCATCGACCCTAAAGAGACAGCGTAGAGTTTACATATCTCAACACCGATTGAACTTTGATCTTCTCATTCAGGTCTGAAAGCAAAGTTTTAATATTCTAGATAACAATCAAATCAGCTTTGTGTTAAACACAGTATCGAAGGTCATTGGAAGGATGGGATTATAGAGTACGTGAAGCATCAGCACAGGTTGTCAAGGAGAAATCACGTTTGACAAATATATTAGAATTTTTGAGGAGGTAATGAGCAAGCGAGACGAAGTCAAGCCTGTGGAGGTGACCGGCTTGAATTTCCATAGACATATGTCAAGGTGCAGTATGGCAAACTGCTAAATGGCCATGGATTGAGGCTTGGATGACTGGCAGAAGGCAGACAGTTGGGTAAAGAGGTTTCTTCCAGGATGGCAGCCCGTGACTAGTGGAGTTCAAATGAGTCAGGGTTTGCACCACAGCTATTCACATTATGTATGAATGGTCCATTCAAAGGAATTGAGGGTGTTGTTGCTCCATTTGAAGAAGACACAATGATAGGTGGAAGGCCAGATCTTATTGATGAAGCGGGCATGCTGCAGAATGACTTGAACGGAGTGAGTGCTTCGAAAAACGTTGTAGTTGCCATACTTTGTGGAAAATATGAGGTCATCTGTTTGGTGGAAAGAGTAGAGGCATAGACAATTTTCTGAAAGCAGAAAGAATTCCAAGTTCAATTTTCTCTTATGTTTAGCATGCAATTTTAGTTGGTGTTTATGAAGGCAAATACAATGTCGGCGTTCAATTCAAGCAAATTAAAAAGCACGGGCAGAGGTTTAGGCCTCAGTCAATAGGAGGCTCTGGACCATTGCATTTGGAACATTGAGAGTAGGTTTTGGCCCCATATCTAAGTGATGGTATGTTTTGAGTGGTGGATAGGAGTTTTATAATGGCTGACTCAGTGGTGAGTACTAATGTCTTGCAGCCTCCGCGATGTTTGTTCAATATCTACTTTGGACGAATGTGAATTTGGAGTTGGCACATCCTGTCCGTTTCAGCCTGCGTTTCCTCCCCAGACGAAAGATGTATGGCTGACGTTCTTTCGTCATGGGAAATTTAGAGTTACAGGAATTGGGTAGAGGTGTGAGTTGGGTGCGATTCCCTTCGCATGATTCGTGGGGGTTTCTTGGTCCAAATGTCCGGTTTGCACATTTTAGGTATTCCGTTAGAACAACGTTGATCGCAGGGATTTAGGCCTTGTCATAAGTTTTTTTTTAACGGAGGTGACACCTTCTTTATAAATACATGGTTTTAAGTGAACGTCTTGAACGATATAAGGAGTGGAGGGACATATTTGAGGAGGACATCATGAAGGTGAATGGAGAATATTAAATAGCCTCGGATAATTAAGTTAAGCATAATCTAAAGAGATTCTGCAAGTACATTAAGAAATTGAGACCAAATAGGACCACTTTAAGATGAAAAAGCTCACCTATGTCTTGATCCTCAGCAGATGGAGAAACATATAATGTTCATTTCGCGTCAGTTTACACTGTGGAGAACGAAATGGCTGGTACACCTAAATACTGATGTTTTGAAAGGATTTCCCATTGAAAAGGGGAAGTGCTGGAGGACCTGGAAAATATAATGTAGGATATTTCTGTGGTATCTGATCTCCTGTATCCCGGAAACTTGTGGGAAGTTAGGGAATGAAACTGTTGGGCCCTTCGTAGAAATATTTTTATCATCTATTATTACGAGTGAGGCACCGAATGACTGGGGGATGGCTAATGTTGTGCCTTTGTTTACAAAGGAATTCATGGAGAATTCTGGGATCGATAGACCTGTGTGTCTGGTTCTGGTCGTGGGTAAGTTGTTGGATGCAATTCTAAACGATAGGATTTATTTGAATTTTTAGATACAAGGAATGAATCGGTATAATCAGCTTGGTTTTGCACAAAATTGATTGAGTTTTTTGAGGGCGTAACCAAGAAGATCAATGAGGACATGGTGGCAGAGTTTGCTCACTTGGGCTTTAATAAAAGCTTTTACACTGTTCCACATGGTTGACTAATTCATAAAGTTAAATCGCATAAGTTAAATGTAAGGATTCCAATTAGATATAAAATTAGTTCGATGTCAGGATGCTGAGAATGGTGGTGGAAGATAATTTTCAGACAGGAGGACTGTTACCAATGGTATCCCATTGGTTGAGTGCACATTCATTTTATTATTCATTTAAATAAATGAAGTACTTGGGAAGTTAGAAAGCATGGTAAGTCGGTTTGCAAAATTGGTAGTAGAATGGACAATAATAAGGTTCTGGAAGGTTGTGAAGCGATTTTCTCGTCAGGTCAGTTTCTCTCTGGCCTCGAGTTTAAGAAGCGTGTGGGGGAGGAGTTGTGAAGGGCCATTCGTCCGTCGTGAAGCGTACGTTATCAGGCATCCATCTATTCTCGTCCCAGTTTGCAGCAATGAGATTGTCTATGTGATCTGAAATGACATAACAATGGTACTGAAGGTTGACCTGGTCACACTGTTGTAACCCCTCCGAGGAAGGTATTCTCATGTTCAAATACAGACGCAGTCACGCAGGCACATTCCCTGACAGTGAGAGTCCTCAGGATTATACCCATTCCATGTGCTTTATGTCTCCGGAGAAAGGCGGCTTTAAGTGGAAAACAAGGCACTTCGCCAGAAAATGTGCACCGTTGCTGTGAGCCGCGATATGAAATGGATACTGAGCTGAAATGGTCCCAAACGCTTCTAATGTGAAACTTTCAATAACACAAATCCCACCTCAACAAGCCCTCTGGCTCCTGGGACATGACAGGTTAACGCCCAGCAGACATTGCTCCCTAAAAACAACGGACACACGGCAAAATCTAAACACTTTCAGGCCTCGTCTTATTCTGTTTCTGTCGCTGTCACATCTCCAGCTTCCTCTGAACGTCAAGTCCCAATGTTAATGAGCTGTTTGATCTAAATACAGGCACATCGAGAAAGTAATCTTTATTTCAACAGCAGAGCCAGGGAATGAAAGCTGCAAGGGTTTGCTCTCTGCTGGGTAATGAAACATCACGCTCTCGTTGTCCTCATTATCATATAGACTGATTCCACAAATATACACCGTAACGGTTATTACCAATTGAAATGTCCCAATGAATACCGTGACTGACAATAATATAAGGGGAGAGTAGCTTCGACCCCTTCCTCGCCGAGGGACATATTGCAAATAATGTCCTGTTACTTGACAAAATGACCTGCTCGAAGATGGCCATGGAAGTTTCTAGCACAGTAATATCCTTTGGCCCATATGTCTGCATCAGTCCAACACAATTCCCTGAATTGTTCTTATCTCATTTGGCATCAATTGCTTCAGAGGGGCAAATGTATTCAGTCATGGAAGTGTACAGCTAAATGGGTCTTACCTGCTCTGGAGTTTTCTGTCTTTTCCATCCTGTCAGGCAGTTAGTTGCAGATTCCGAACGTTCCTTATTTGAGTTTTACGCATTTCACTTAATCCTGCAATTGAATTTCAAACAAGAAAGCAGAGAACAAGCACTCTTCAAGTTCACTCTCGGCTCTCAATCACAGTCAGCAAAATGGTTAACTGAATGAGGAATCCACATTGCATTTAACGCCCATCGACTAAACTACATGGTCACATCTGCAGAAGCGTGCTACTAAACTGGTTTCAGGTACTCCCTCCCTGTGGAGCTGAGGGACAGGCAATCATTGTTCGGTTTGCTTGAATTCAATCACCACAGTTTTGACAGGGTTAAATGTCAGGATATGTTTGGTCTGCGTCATCAATGGTTGAAATGGTCATTCATTTCAAAAGAAAGGGAGAGATTGCAGGAGAAACTAAACAGATCTGGCAGCATCTGGGGAAAGACAAATAGAGACAACGATTCAGAGCTTCTTCAGGAGTTTCTCCGAACTCTGTTTTCTCCGACAGGTACTGGCAAACCTGCCGAGTTCCTTCATCAGTTTCTGGTTTTGTTTGAGATTTTGAGTGTCCACAACTAGCCATTCAACAATACAATAACGCATTTGTGGCTCCTCACTGGATTTGGTTTCCGTTTGTATGCATATCCCTGACCCTATTAAAAACCCGAAAGTGCACAGCAAAGGAGTCGGATGGATAAGAACACCGGCCGCTCCATGCGTGGGTACACTTTCTCGGTTAACAGCCAAACGAGAGGACTAATTGCTCCATAGAGACTTGGTAGTCCCTTGTAGCAGAACCCTTGCAGGGTCTCCTAAAGCTGACTGTCAGTGAATTCAAGCTTTCGCCTGCCCTTCGCAGAATGAAAATTGTCCCCAATTGGTTAAAGTTTCCAAAATGAATTCTGGGGCATTCGTTGTGGACAATAGGAACAGTCTGATCTCATGCTTTGCAAACACATACATGTCACCGGGAAACAGCTCTCCTAAAACGGGGAACTTCTTCCTTTGAGCCTTCTGAGGAATATTTTCCTGACCTTGGTAAAAACGCAAAACTGTGCGGACAAAAAAAACAGATGGTGTGAGAACAGCTGGCGCTCTGTTCCTGGTTCGGAGGAGAACAGCAACCTGTCAGTGAAGAGCCGAACGCACTGACTAACATCGTCACAGAGACTGATGAGCCAACGGCTTCAATGACCCCCGAATGCAAGCTGCAGCCTGCTCCTCCCATATTGACAATCATCCTTAATTAGCATTTTTTCCTAAGTCAATCCAGGGAAATTCACGGTGAAGACATGGGAATAGTCTGATCCCACCCTCTATCGACGCACCCATGACACCGGAACCAGTTATCCTCCAACTGGGATTGTCTCACTTCCAGCCTTTCACTGTTCTATCTGTTCCCGCGTTTTCGGATTGCCCTGGAGCTGAGATGAAATTTGACATCCTGACGTTCAGGAACGAAAATCCTTCACTATCATAGATCATTTCATGTCCAGAGAACATCAGAGTCAAAGTACCGGCCTCCGAAAGAACGGAACGATTTCTAAACGGTCTCTGCCCAGTTGGCCATTTCACCCTTCACTTTCCACAGAATCCGCGGACCAAGGATTATGTGAAGATTCAGAAAGCTCGAGTCTGGGATTTCTGTTTTGCTTGTTGACAGTTTTCCCATTGGACAAGTGGCAACATGTTCCCAGAATCTTTTCACAATCCTCTACTTTGCACCATGTACAGAGATTCACGACCGTGGGAATGTTTTGTTTGGAGCAAAGAAGATTAATGGGAAATGTCTTGGGGACGTTTATAATTATGTGGGAGAAAGAACTGTGGATGGGCGGATTAATGGTCAGGAGGAACTGCTGTCTCTGACCAGGGTAATTGACCAGAGGACGAGGAGTGAAGACGTGTAATGGAAAAAGACAACTTGTTTCAAATAAACTCAGTGAAACCCATATCCCATGCTTTTTCTTTATCATTTGTGGATAGAGAAACAGGTCCGTTTTGAGTCAGGTCCGTTTCTTGTTCAGAACGCAAGTTTCCTGCATGTCAAGAGATGAGCAGACCTGAGAACATATCGAGTTGTTTAGGCGAGATTTCTGGAGTTGCAGCGATAACTCTTCCAACAAGAAAAAATGTAAAATCAACTCTGAGGGAAATGTGCTCGGTATCGACGAGAGATAGAATGAATATGAAGGATCCCTTTTCATGAGCAGAGAGATTCATAACACGGCAATGGTCGATTAATAAAGATGCACTTCTATCGCGCTTTTCAGCTCCACTTTAATCACAGGCACTGAAGCACCTGTGAAGCAGATATGTCATTGTCAATAATAATGTGCTAATCAAGGCAGTTTGTTCAAACAGAGGTGAAAAACGAAAACTCAGGACTGGCACTGGAAACGCCAGGGAGATTATTTTTTACTTTAAAAGTTTGTTCTGCTCTTGTTTATATCCAAAATCGTGCAGGATCAGTGATCCTAATCTCAGGGGAAGGCGTTACCCTTTTAAGAAACAAATGAGGAGGATGTTCTCATATTCAGTTGGCAGCAAGTATGTAGAAGTATTTACAGCCAAGGCCTGTCAAGACTGGGTATGTTCAAGGCTTCAATTATCTCTCTGTTAATAGCATGGAGCAAGTGGCAGTGTGAAATGTGTCCAAATGTGCTGACAATACACACTCGTGGGAGCGCATGTTATGATAAGATCATGGCAATATGCATAGGCATATAGATAGATTGGGTGAATGGGGACAAACTATCCAGGTGAAGTTTCATGTCCGGATTATGAGGTCATGCACTTTGGTCGGAAGAGTCAAAAGAGAGATTACTATTAAAATCGAGAGAAAGTAGAAGAAACGTGTGACGCAGAGGGATATTATACACGACACAAAGTTTAGTAACATGTTCTTTCCCTGACAAAAAGGATAGCTTCCTTTCCGAATGCTAACAATGAAAAAGATTGTTTCCCAAGAAAGAAAAATAACTGAAACTAATAGCCGAATCGAAAATTTAGAAAAGACTTGGATCGTTCCAATGGACGACGTTGGTGTTTATGGCTCGCTAACATTTGTTTACAATGGTGCTGGGAGTGGGAGTTAGGGGATCTAGGGAGTGGAAGTCAGGTTACCCATGATTACTGTCATCCTTCATCTGTCTACGTCATTTTGTACGTTTTATTTCGCATTTTGGTTCATGTGAGTGCCCTGTAAACTATACCCGCTGGTGACTTATTTCCCTGGTTGTTCTTCATCACAACTCGAAAGAATTCAAAATTATTTTCTCCTTGATTTCGGTGATCTCTAATCAAATGTCACCAGTACCTCGATATTTTCCACGCCTGTCTGTCTTCTTGCAATGTCAGTTGATCCGTCACTGTGTTACTGTTTCACAAATCAAGAACAAATCAAACGGCATCAATAGCATCTCGGTTCAGAACGCAGATAATTACAGCCGCTCCCCAGAGTACTGCCAACTGTGCGATCACAGAAGCACACATTGTACAGCCAGGAAACTCAAAACAACAGAAACACTCTTTTGGGTTACGTACCTGGTTGTATATCTCAATCCGCAATTGGTGCGGATTTTACATTGGTGATCTCAACTGTTTTCTCACACAAGGAACTAACCAATGCTGCAGACGGAGGAGAAAGTGAGGACTGTAGATACTGGAGATCAGATTCGAGAGTGTGGTGCTGAAAAACACAGGTCAGGCAGCATCCGAGGAGTAGCAGAATCGACGTTTTGGCCGAATGCCTGATGAAGTAGTCATGGTTGTGTTGTTTAGTGGATTCTCCTGCTTCTTGAATGCTGCCTAATCTGCTGTACTTTTTCAGCAACGCACTCTCCATTGCTGCAGACTGTCACACAATCCGAGCTTCGAGCCACGGAATCAGCGACACTCAGTGTTATGAGTCAACCTACTGCAGACACCTGCCAGTGGTGTTTCGTGTCAAGTTGATCTTCAAGAATGCGTATTGTGAGTTGTCTGTCCTTTATAATGTTTCCTGCAGTCACTACAGGCAACATTGTTTGTCCAAATTTGTCCTGTCTTTGATGGGTATTTGGTCCATTTTTTGGTGAGTTGTTGTCAAATATTGTCTTTCGGTTTCTGTCTCATACATCCGAGTGGCCAGAGGAGTCTGGCTGTCCGTGCCGAGACATACCTTTACCTATAATGTGGAGAGATTGTTTTGTTGGGTAATGGCATGTCCTCCTGGCGTTGGTTTTGACAATGAATCTGCGGGAATGTCTATTGTTGCAAAATATTTCTGGAGGATCCACTAAACAACACAACCAGCTGTTCCGAGTAGCAATGCACAGCGATGACGAGGACAACAGATTCGACTGGGACCACACAAAAGTAATAGGGCCAGCTAAACAGAGGACAGCCAGAGAATTTCTAGAATGACGAGACTCATCCAATGACTCCATCAAAAAACAGTTGATCTGGACTCAACATACTGGGACATGCAAAGAACGACAAGTACCAGCAACTGACATCAGTCGGAAATAAATCAAACCAATTCGAAACGCTGCAGGACAACAGCGCTTCACACGAGTTTCATCTGCCTTGAGGATATCACCGAGAAACGGGAGGAAACGGCCGCAAACCAACTTCTCAAAACCACCGAACATCCCCACACCATCTGCACCCTTCACCGGAACTGCAGATCTTTACACAAACCTTGAAACTCTGAAACAGTCAGAATCGCCCCAGCGGGAAAATGAACCCTGGCCTCTCACGGGACAACTGAGGTTACCAAACGCCACACGGTGGATGTCAGAGCTAACTAAGCCTGCAAGCTCCTTGTGCATGTTCTTGTCAACAACACCTGCTTGATTATCCTCATCTCATTTTCCATCATTGAACGTTGTATGCTTTAAGCATTACAAATTCACAGTTAAGTATCTCTGGAGATTATCAGAATTTCTGCCGCTCTGACATATACAGACAGTGATGTCCAAATTCCAACCACTCCCTAGCTGATAAAGTTTTTTTAATGTAGAGCTACTCGAACATTTATGATTCTTATCTTAAATCTATGCTTGATTGATCCATTCATCATCGAGAAATATTTCGTTCAGTGTACCCAATCCATGCCCCTCATTATTTCCTACATCTCAATACTGTCTCCTCTCAATCTCTCCTGCTCTCACAAAAGCAAGGCCAGTCTGTCTAAACTCTTTCATAGCTGAAGTTCTTCAATCCAGACAATATATTGGCAAATCACTTCCGCACCGTTTCCACAGCTGTCATATCCCTTCTTTTATGTGAATTGCAGCATTGTACATAACACTCTAGCGAGAGACGAATAAAGACTTGAAATAAATGTGGGGAATTCACAAACATTAGTCTTTTCCAATAAAGTCTCTTTTCTTCGATACTGTTCTGTGTCTTTCATGAACCCAGTGCTCAAATGAACTCTGGTCCATGCAAATCAAACACTTTACATGAGGATTGATAACCCAACCACATTATCTGATTGCATTAAGTGGCTTAAAGTTCCTCATGGTGGTATTGGGGCAAGTTCACCTAACAAGAGTGACAGCTGCAACACTAACTTAACGGTGTCAACGGTGAAAGTGAATGTTAGTTTGTGCAATGCCCCAGTGACGTGGGAGGAGGGATGGAAATGAAGAATAGTGATTGGGAAAGGGAGAAACGTCTCCGATATTGGGTGCAGATAAAGTTGGAAGCAAAAGTATCATCACCTTCGAGAGCATTTTAACCTTAAAAATTGATAGTTTCCTTTCTGCGTTTGTTTTGCAAGGGTTATGTGGAGTAACATGGAACAAATGCGCATTACTGATACTCGGATTTGAATGAAGGTTGCTGCGGCCACAATACAGAGGACGAGCCACTATACGATCACATGAATAAATAACCAACAGTAAAAGCAATAAATGCAATGTCCGAGGTTGGCGAGGAACAGCACCACATGCACAAGAGGATAACCTACTGAGATTGGGTTGTATCGTCATGTTCGATGTCCTCAGTGGCTGTGGAGATTCCATCATTGAGAATGTTGAAGACTGAATTCGATAGATTTCAAGAAATTGTTGAAATGTAAGTTTCAATAACAACGAAGTTTCACATCGTTACTTTCCCAGTGCCTCGAGACAAGGTAACAACAAAGGTTGCACACTTCAATCACACCGGTTTCCAGGTCTGGAATCAGAGAAATTTAGTGACGCAACGGCGAAGATCCGATCGGAAATTGAGAGTGGAATGAACGCGTGAATATCTACTCTTTCTGCCAGTGACCAAGTCCGTGAGCATGCAGTCCTTCTATGAAGGCAGAGAGGCACGTGAAATGCCCAGGCTGGGAGCTCCAAACTAGGCCGGCGCAACTTCTGTTGACATGGAATAGGGAGCTTTGGGTGACGAAGCTGGGAGATCTAACCTCATCTGGATACACTTTAATTGACATGGCGCAGGAAACTTTGGGTTGATGGAACGTATCCTGAGCGATTTTAATCTGAACTGAAATAGTTTTTGGTAGCATACATTTTTGTGGATTGAGGGAGGATTTGTCCCAGGGAATTGTCACAATTATAAATAAACATTTTGCAAAGACTGAACTCGTCTAGGAGTATCTGTGCATTGTGAAATGGGCGAAATATCAGTGCAGTGTGACATTTCTCATATTCTGACTCTGCAGTCGGTTAATTTTCTGGAAGGAATTTAAAAAATCTTTTTATGTGTTATTCAACTTCCTGCTAGCTTGTTCTGGTCTGGTCATTGATGTAACATAAACAACCGAAAATTAATATGATGTTGGGATTCGGTTCGAGGTTCCCTCGAATTACGGAATAACAACAGGAGAGCAGAGGTGAAATTTTTCAGAACAGCAGTGATCAAATTGAATGAATGGGCAGGCAGAGGGTGAAAGGAAGCTTCATGGGGATAAATGTCTTTTCTTTGCCAATGAAACTACCTGCGTCACAAAGTGCCTCACCTGGACTGACAGGAATGATGTTTATAAGTCCTTCTACGCAGAGCGAGGCGGGGAGAATGTAAACACAGCAAGCTACAAAAAAAAATATTTGTTCTTTTCTGAACCTCAGTCCCGGACTGACTAAGATGGCCTTTGGAAAATTATTTTGCACCATGTCAGAAAAGGAGTTACAGATTCGACCACGGAAACCAAATTACATATCAAGATAAAATCATACCACTTTATTCGGTACATCCCCCCTTTTGACACATGGTCCTCACTGTGTGTTAATTGGCATGGAATGGGAATAATGATCGCGGTAGACAGGGTTTACCAATGGGGCCACACTACACTCATTCCCTCATTCTGCACCTTGCCATTGTCTATTCACGCTTGTCCTTCGGCGTGGCCTGCGACTCGACCTCCCATTAGTCTGCTTTGGATTACAATAATTTGACATACACATGTCAACTGATCACTTGGCGGCTGCTGGGCTGCCGTCCTTCACGCTGAGTTTGCATTCGCATTGCCTTGAGAAAGGGAATCGTACTTTTTCGTGTGGGCTTCACATTTACAAACAGCGAATGATTTAGGCGGTAGGACCTCTTCCAGGAGGTCAGAAGTCAGGCCACGGTGTATTTTGGGCTTTCCAGAGTAGGTCAAGCAGCCCCTGGGTTTCCACAGAGTTCCACAATTATGTATAACCCCGTATGCATATCTGCTGTCGGTGTAAATGTTCACTATACTTCACTCAGCCAATTTACATGCCTCAGTCAAGGCAATCAGCTCCGCTGCTTGAACTGACAGATGACAAGGGAGTGATTCCGTTTTGACTACCTCATGAGTAGTTACGACAGCATACCAAACACAATTCTGGCCTATCCGTTTGCACCTGAATGCTGACCCATTCACAAAAAAACGCCATATACTGATTCTGAGTTTGTGAATCCTGCACGTCTGGTCTTGGGCTGCAAATTTTATTAGTTACAGCGACACAGTCATGTGAGTCTCCGTCTCCTTCTGTGGGGAGAAGGCGAGCAGCATTACGGACGTTACATCTCGTTATTGAAATGTTAAGCATCTCCAATAGCACAGTATTGTTTCTGAGCCAACGTGCTGCCGACATGTGTGCTGTGTTTTGCTCGGAAACCAGTGAGGATGCATGTGGGACCAGGAGGGTTAATTATCCAAAGCCGACTGTGTCCCTGGACGCTACAACAAACTTTATCAGCTGCAGCCACGGCTCGCAGGCATATAGGCAATCCTGCCGCTACGTGGTCTATGTTAAGCCAAAATGTAAGCTACCTGCCTCAATTTTCCCACATTATCCTGCATCAGCACCGATGTCATGCATCTACCGTTTGTACAAAAGGCTTGTTTGGATTCGGAATCCCCAGTGTAGGTGTGGTTTGGAGTGCCATTTTCAATTCAACTGCTTCGGTCTCTGGCTCTGCAACTCTTAGCCATCGGAAATTTCATTTATGGGGGCCTCAAGGGTTGTATAATGTGAGATAAACATTCTACAGTAGGAGCGCATGACCAAAAAGGATAGCAATTGTTTCTTCGTGTGAGGCTTTGGAATTTGCTGGATTGCTTGAACTGTCTTGACCAATGGCCTTCCCTTGTTCAAGGAGAAAGTGAGGTCTGCAGATGCTGGAGATCAAAGTTGAAACTTTATTGCTGGAACAGCACAGCAGGTCAGGCAGCATCCAGGGAACAGGAGATTCGACGTTTCGGGCACAGGCCCTTCTTCATTCCTGAAGAAGGGCCTGTGCCCGAAACGTCGAATCTCCTGTTCCCTGGATGCTGCCTGATCTGCTGTGCTGTTCCAGCAATAAAGTTTCAACCTTCCCTTGTTCAGACAAGAAGTGACCTAAGAACTTCACCTGTTGTTGCACAAATTGTAGTTTTGCGAAACTAGCTTTGTGCCCATTCCTGGCTAGATGGCAGAGCAACGCAAGCGTATCTTTCTCACATTGTTCCTTTGTTGGTGATGCTATTAAGCATTCGTCTACATACTGCAGAAGCGCTGACCCCGGGGTTAAAACAAGAATCTCCAGACTCCAGCATCGAGCCTCATTAATTATGGCGGGTGACTCACAATAGTCTTGACAAAGTCGTGTGAATGTACACGATTTGCATTTGAATGGAAAAGTGAACCAGAAGTGACTTTCTGGGTGTACCGGTACACTAAATAAGACATTTGCTAAATCCATAGCAGAGAACCATTTACTGTCCGGTGGAATTTGAGCTAATATAGTACAAGGGTTAGGAACATTTGGGGCGGTCGGAACAACAGCATAATTGACTACCTGCAGGTCTTGAACAAAGCTCCGTTTCCTGATTCACCTGGAATGTTTGCCTTTTTGACCGGAACAATGCGGGCTCTCACCGGTGATTATCCACAGGGAATTATCACTCAAGCCTTAAGGAGGGATACAAAGTAGTATCCTTTGACAACCTCGGGTTTTAACGAGTCTTGTGTTCTGCAAGGACGATACTCAGACTTCGGAGGACTTCTTATGGGGTTCACAGCTTCGTATGAGCCCATAATCACGTTTGCCTTTTGCCCTGCGCTCAGTAGGGACCCTTCTTAATCTTGGCTCCCAGACATCTGCCATAGCTAATCGCCAGGATACCCTCTTGGCGGAGGTTACCTGGACTGCTCTATCTGCCTGAGTTAGCCAATTTAGTTTCTTCATATCTGTCCTTATATCTGCATTGAATCAGATACGCACATCGTCGCTGAAGACACAATCTTTCGCTTTTTTGTGCCTGCAGTACCCATCGTCTCAAATCCTGCCAACTCTAGCTGGATGCCTTCGCCAATAGTACGTGAGGAAAGGTGCCTTACACATCAAAAGGATAGGGTCTACCTGCCGTCAAAGATACTTTGGATAAGTTTACACTGACTGCACATCTGTGATCATTCCAATAAACTTCGCACAATACTAACTGATCTGGTTTAACCAATCTCCTCAAACAATCCTTCTCTTACGATTTGTAAGGGCCATCACGGTGTATGTGTGCTGTGCAGTGCAGCATAACCCCAGCAAGAAAATCGGTGTTAATGGAATTAACATGGTTACTTGATTGCTGGGCGAGTGAATCGCTTACTGAACGTTTGGTTCTCTGGCTTTCTCGCCACTCATAGACATGCATCGGGGTCGTGAGTCGTAATTTACAGCTTGCGCTGGTAAATCTTCTTTTCGTATTACCTACACGCCTCTCAGGGTACTGCACAACCCGACCCAATCTCACAATTTGATCGCGAGCCATCTGATTTAAAGGACAGATTTCCGACAATAGTAATGAGAATTGGAATGTTTCACCATTACTGGGTCCGCACAATAGTGGTGCGGTTAAGCTCTCTCGTATCACGACTCCTGATGCATCCATTGCGTCGACTCTCTCAACTGTGTTGATTTAAGGACTGACTATGTTGCTCCTGTATCTACCAAAAAGGTAACTAGCTCACCTTCCACAAATAATACATTTTCCCTTGATAGTAGAATTCGCTTCTTCTTATCAAAACCTCAAGTTCAGGGGCCTGAAACATTCGGGTTACTTTCCAGATACGGAGTTTTTTTTCTCATTCCTTGACTGTTGATATGGTAGTTTACTGGCCTTGTAAGTCTGCTATTATTTCGGCTTAACTTCACATTTTTGTTCAGTCTGTCTGCAACACTTGCCTCTGCAAAGTTAGGTACTTACTTATTTGTTTCCCTGTGTTTTTATTGGTTTCAAAATAAATGTTGATTTTCCATTACAATGGATATCACATTATTTTACACGTCGCGGCAACACCCAGGGCCGAAGTGCCTGTACAGCATTGTAACGTTCTATGTTGTAAGTTACATTTACTGCTGGTTTCCGATACCTCTCCTTACTATGGAAGCTTCTCGTCACATCTTCCAGAGATTTGTCTGCAGTTCATTTAATCGAGGCAACTGTATTTCCTGCTCAGAGTGTGACCTTTCTCCAATGGAGAGAGGAAAATAGTGTCGGTGACAAAGCTGAGATCACTTACATTCTGTCCAGAATCAACAAAAACTATCCGGATCTTCCAGTCTCCTGTACTTCAACATTACAATGTGTTCCCACCCTTCTGGGTCTCTGCCTGTATTCCTGATGAAGGGCTGATGCCCGAAACGTCAATTTTACTGCTCCTCGGATGCTGCCTGAACTGCTGTGCTTTTCCAGCCCCACTCTAATCGAGACACTGTGTTCCCAGGCAATCATTTCAGTTTCTGGTCTGCTGCTGTGCTCTTCAAGACACAACACAAGCAACTAATTTTCTACCAAAGACCGGCAACTAATTTTCTACCAACAGACCATGCAAACATGGGGACCCAACATCGAGTTCAATCATTTTAGAAACCGTCTGCCCTCTTCCACATTCTTCGTCCACCCGCCCTTCCCATCAGTTCCGAAGACGGATCATTGGACTCGAAACGTTAACTTTCCTTTCTCATCAGAGATGGACAAGAGCTGCTGATTTTGTTCAGACCTTTTGGTTTTTCTTCTGAGAACTTTGCTTTTCCGTTGTAATCGCCAGACTGCTGGAAGCGTCTAATTGCAGGAGGAGAATTTCGCTGGAGATGAAAAGAAAGGCAAGGGCTTGATCACTCCCATTGTGAAGGTACACGAGCTAGGCTGGGGATGTTCATCCAAGCGCAGAGAAGGCTGAATGAGAAACCGATTAACGTGCTCATTTTATGAAGAGGATAGATATGTGTGACAGGGATAAGCCTGTATTGGGAAGTAACAGAGTGACATAAATGAAAGACAGGAGACAAGGATTAGATTTAGGAAGAATGCTTTCACCTAAAAGAGTATTGATTATCTGGAAATCATTATCTGAACATGTGGTAAAGCTAAGTATCATGAGAACGATTCAGCAGTCTGTAACCGAACACTTCATGAGCCAGAGCAGGAGTGGATAAGGACCAGGTACCGGAAAGTGTGACGATGACAGACAGGCGCGAGATGGGTATCCTGAACGCAATGCGTCAAAGGCAAACTTGTGTGCTTAAAACTCACTGCATGCACGGCTCTGTGGCGCAATGGAAAGCGCGTTGGACTTCTACATCCGTGTGCAAGCTGCTATTCAAAGGTTGTGGGTTCGAATCCCATCAGAGTCGAGTTTTAATTTATGTATTGCAAAGTGGTCAGACCAGACTCGGCTGTCATCTGCAAAACCAGTAATATTCATGCAGAAACCCAACTGTCTCGAAACGGACCATTTTCCTCTCACGGATGTACATTTTCGATGTCTATTTATGATAGAGGCCGATAAATATCTGTTAGCCACTCGGCAACACGATGACGTGGTGGGCTGGAAAAAGACTTAACATTGTTGTGTCAGCCATGACGATATCGAATGACGTGGCGGGGCAGGATCGGTGTTAAGAATGGCCTCCTTCTGCTCCTTTGTGTCTGTGCCATTTCTGGCCCAGGTTTTTAAATAATCACAATGGGGACAATATGAATTAAACACCAAGTAATATGTTCGTCTCATCTCCACCTCGCTTCCCTCCCAGCTGGAATAGACAGCTCTTGTTTCAGGTTTAGATCAGACAGCGGAGGATTCTCACAAGTTCTCCTTCAGGGTGAATGTTCCTTCACATAGGTTTCCATGTGAAGACATGGAGCAAGCAATTGCATGGATGCTGGGGATTCAGGGGCAGATTTCCCCTTTGCTGGGCTGGAATTCTGCCCAAGGTAATGAATGTGAAATTCTGACATTTTGAATCTTACTCTGGATTCTTGCGACTTTACTAATTAAACTGAATTTCAATTTGCCTTTGCATAACATTATCCAAACTTCACTGTTTATGAAAACCATGCCACATGCTCTTGGATGTAGTATGCTGAACATTGTTGATGTTGTGTGCAGTGTGAGTGGATGTGTCATAAGAACATGCCAAAGGAAGTTGGTGAAATGTCAGTGAATCGAATTCTCTGACGAATTGACGCCGATAGAAGGAAAATCCCAGGACAGTGGCGACATAACATTTCCTGTGATCAACGCAGGAAGCCACGGAAAACGTACGCAGTATTCAATAAAATCGATTTTCACCACATCTCCTGTGCCATTTTCCTGAAGTTAATGCTTCATAATCGGCGATCCATTATCAGTATAACCTCCTCTGCACTATGTTTCTTTTCAGGTCCACAGAAAAAAAATGAGTAATTGGGTTGAGGGTCCCAGTGGTAAGATCAGGAGACGTTTGTCATCATTAGACGGCAGATCCAGCGGTGTAATTAGTTAGCTTGCTGTAGTTGCATTATAGGGGAGAAAGTGAGGTCTGCAGATGCTGGAGATCAAAGTTGAAACTTTATTGCTGGAACAGCACAGCAGGTCAGGCAGCATCCAGGGAACAGGAGATTCGACGTTTCGGGCACAGGCCCTTCTTCAGGATTCCTGAAGAAGGGCCTGTGCCCGAAACGTCGAATCTCCTGTTCCCTGGATGCTGCCTGACCTGCTGTGCTGTTCCAGCAATAAAGTTTCAACGTAGTTGCATTATAGAATGGCAGAACATGCACTGCCAAAATTGTGCATTGGATTCTCGCCAGGTGTTTGTTTTACTGATAGTGAACAGAGATGATTGCAACTTCAAGCTGAAGAACAGTTCAAACACGGAATATTTCACCGCAATAAAGTGCTTTTGGCACTAATGTTGCACCGACCTGTGATACCAATCTGAAGTCCATCTGACCAGCATTTTGGCATTACAAGCCGTAAATTTATCCAATGATCATTTAATTGCCCTGAATGTTGGTGAGTCTACGACTGTTGAAGGCAAGGCGATCTGCACCCTTACTACTCTCTGAGAAAGGAATCGACCTCGGCATCAATCACACTCAAATTACGTCGATGTGCCATTGTGTCAACCATCACCATTTGAAGAAAAAGGACTTCACTGTCCACCTTAAAGCAACCTCTGATCATATTTTATGTCTCTATTAATTCACGTCTCAAAATTCTTATCTCAATCAAAAACAGCCTCAAGTCCCTCAGCCTTTCCTCGTAAGACTTTCCCTTCACAGAAGGCAACATCCGAGGAAATCTCGTCTACAACCTTTCCAATGCTTTCACATCCGTCCTATAATGTGGCGACCAGAACCGCACGCAACTCCACAAGTTTGTCCATACCAGACAAATGTCTGGAGCTGCAAAAGGATCGTTTGGCCCTGAAACTCATTCCCTCTCCCAATAAAAACTAACACACTGTGCTCATTGCAAACAAATCTATCAACGTGTGTGTTAACTTTCAGAGTTTTATATACATGGACGCTGAGATTGCTTGGCTCATCTAAACTTCCAAGAACATTACAATTAGCCCAGAACTTTTTATTCTTGTTGTTCATTCCAAAGTAAATCACCTCACACTTTTCCACAATAACCTCCATATGCCACCTCTGAGCCCCAATCTGCAGATTATTCATGTCTGTCTGTAACCTGCAGCAGACTTCGGCACTGTTGACAACTCCATCGACTTAGTGTATTCTGAGAATTTACTCATCCATCATCCCATGCTCGAACCCAGGTCATTTATAAAGGTGACAAACAGCAGTGGACCCAAAAATGAACCTTGTGGTACACCATGAATAACTGAACTCCAGAATGAATATTTTCCATTAACTACCATACTCTGTGTTCTTTCAGCGAGCCAATTACTGATCTAAACCGCTAAATCACCCTCAATCCCATGTCTCTGTATTTTATGCAACAGCCGACCGTGCCTTAGTGAAAATCGCATCCACCACGTCAACCACTTTACTCTCATCCACTTGTTTGTTGACTTTTCAAAGAGCTCAATAAAGTTTGTGAGGCACAGCATGCTATTCGCAAAATCGTGATGACTGTAGTGAATCAACTTCTTCCTTCTTAGGTGATCATACATCATATCTCTCATAACCTTTCCCAAAACTTCACCTTCAAGGAAATTCAGCTCACTGTTCTATAATTTCCAGCGTTCTCCCTACTCCTCTTCGTGAAGAAGGGGACAATATTTGCTGAACTCGAGTCTTCTCGCACTAATCACATAGACACTGACGAAATAACGTTGTTAGTCAAAAGTTCTGCGAACTCCTCCCACGATTCCCAGAGAATCCTATGATACATCCCATCAATCCCAGGGGACAAAGCTATTTTCAGGCTTTCAAGAATTCCTAACAACTCGTCTTTACGAATATCAATTTCGTTTATTCCAACAGATTGCATCTCAAAATTCTCTTCGACAGCATTGTCTTTTTCATTTGAGATATGATGAAAAATATACATTCAGCGGCTCTCCTATCCTCGGACTCCGTTGACAACGTCCTACTACTGTTCTTGACAAGCCCGAATCATATCCTAGATATTCTTTTATTCTTGAAATGACAAGAGAAAGCTTCAGGGTTTCTAAAGACTTTTCATTTCCCCTCTTTGCTCTGAGTAGCTCTCTTTTTTGGTCCTTCCTTGCGAGCTTTTAATTTTCAAGTGCCCTAACTCAGCTTTCATATTACATGGTTACATGCACCGTCTTCTCCACCTTGACAAGAAATTCAACTTTTTGAGTAAAAATGTTTCCCTGTCTCAATCTCATATTCCCTGCCTGACGCACACACACTTATCAAAGACATGCATGAGCGCATCCCTGATGCTCCATACTTCAGGTGTGCAAAACCCCTGCGTTTACTTTCCCATCTGGTTCATCCTACCTCATGCTCTGCGATATATATATATATATATATATATATATATATATATATATATATATATATACACATCATTAATAAACATACCGAATTGTGGTCAGTATCACCAAAGTGCTCACTTATCTCCAAATCGAACAGTTGACTTGCTTCATTACGCAGTACCAAATGTTTTTGATTCTTGTTGGCCTGTCTACTTGCTGCGTCACGAAACCCTCCTGCACACATTGGACAAAGACTGACCAATCGGAGCTCCTCAAACAATAACATTTCCAATCAATATTTGGAAAGTTAAACTTCCCCACCACAACTACCTTGTTACTTCCGTTCCTATCTAGAATCATCTTTGCAATCTTTTCCTCCATATCTCTAGAACATTTTGGTGGTGACCTGTACTTGCCTGATTTTAATCTCAGCCCATTCTAGTTCAGCAGATTGAGTCAGGTCCTCACTAAATATTCTTTCTGCTACCATAGTACTGCCTTTGACTAAAAATGCCACATCTTCCCTTCTTTAACGACTTCCCTGTTCTGACTGAAAAATCGAAACTGAGGTGCCAGGAAAAACCATTCATTTTTATCCACTCAGGATGTTGGTACCCTTCCGGGTCAGGTGAAGACAATCCTGTTTATTGAGATCCAACCGAATCCAGAATGACCCACAACTCTCCAGATATCCAAATCCCTATCAGCTGCACCATCCTTGCAACCACGCGTTCATCTGCTCTCTCCCTATTTTTTCCCTCACTCCAACGTGGCATGTGTAACAAAGCAGAGAGAACAACTCTGTTTGATCTAGATCTAAGATGTCACCCTGGATCCCTGAATTTCTGCCATACATCCACATCACTTTTATTACATAAGTTGTTAGTGCATATGTGAAACATGACCTCGGGCTGCTCCCCCTCCCCTTAAGGATCCTGAAAACACGCTGCGAGACATCACAAACCTTGGTAACTTGGAGGTAACACATCAATCATGAGCCTGCCCTGTACCCACAGAAACTGCAATCTGTCCCCCTTACTATGTAGTCCCCAATAATTATTGCTCTCCTCCCCTCTCCCCTACCCTTCTGATCACAGGGACAAACACTGTGCCAGAGTTCTGTACCCCATGGCTTACTCCTCATATGTCATCCCCCCAAAAAGTAACAAATACGGTATGCTTGTTACAGATGGGCACAGACAAAGTGGATGCCTGCACTGGCTGCCTGTTCCCTTATCGTCTCCCGACTGTATCCCATCGACCTTTTTCTTGTACCTGAAGTGTAACTGCCTCCCTATAACTCCTCTCAATTCACCTCAGACTACCCAAAGATCCAATGTCCAGCTCCAGTTCCCTCAAGCTGTTACCAAGGAGATGCAGTTGGGTGCACTTCCCGTCGATTCAAATGTCAGAGACATTACTGAAAACTCTTCGCTCGCACATTATACAGGAATAACATTCAAATGGCCGACCATCCATTCCTAATATTCTGAATTCACACACACACACACACACACACATATGCGTGTGTGTGTGAATTCAGAAAATTTGGAATGGATATATATATATATAAATGTGTGTGCGCATGCATGTATGTGTGTGTGTGCATATATATATATATATATATGTAAGTTGCAAAAGAACATTGAATAAAACAGCATTTATTCAAAAAATATCTGATTTTGTGGAGTGTTCTGTCCTTGGGAAATATCTCAGTTACTTAAAACCAGCCATAAAGACTCCCTGAGTGAATATCCATCACTCACTAGAGATACAGAGGTGATTTTTGAAGTCGATGACGTTTCTCATGTCGCTGATCCTGCGCTATGTTAAATTCTGTAAAGGATGTTTAGCTCGTATCATATTACTGATATTGCTGCAAACTCGCACAGTCAACTAAAACAATCCAAAAATTATTAGGTTTATCTCATTGGACATTTTGCTTGTTATCAGAAAAACTGGAATAGAAATGACAAAGATGTTTTTAAGTACTGCTATGAAGATTACAGAATTCAAACAGGAATTTTTTTCGTGCCTTGTCACTAGATATGGTTGGGGGAGATGAGTGAGCTGCAAATGAACTCACTCCCTTCTCTGTGATTGCAGCCAAATTTTCCAATGCAACAGATGAAAGAACAAGGGTGCATCACATCGGCAGGTCAGTTCCAGCTCACGATAGTATAGTTTCACTTTGATTATCGCCACCGTCTAATTTATTAGCTGAGTTGGGAGATCAGGATCCTGACGGTATGCTGAGACATTGCGCAAATTATTCCCACACTGTTGGCATCACTTTATATCATAAACCAGTTATGCAGCAGACTGAGCTAACCGGCTTCCCTTTAATGCTGAGCTAACACAAACTGCTCAGTTCTTTTACAATTTATAGAATTTCACGTAGAACAAGCTGCTCAACCTTTCCTCACAATCAGCTCATTCTACACTTAGTCGTGCTCAGTTGCAGGAGTTATGAAGTTTCTTTCCAATTAACGTTAAGCAATTAGAGAGTGTGCACCTTTTGTACCCATTCTAGCCGCCCAGACTCCATATCCCGGTGAAATTCACTCCTTGTGTGTCTTCACGCGTCTTTACAAATGTTTTAGAATCAGCTTCTGAATAATTTTTCCTGAGAAAAAGTAATCATTTTCGAATTCAATAGCTGTAGAAAGAAAAAGAATGCGAGCTCCAAACTTCTCTTTATCATTCATCGCTGGTTTTCAAGTTCTGTACTCTAGATTTAGATCTATCCGAATGAGGGAATTTCCCTCCTGTTTACTCTTACCAAATTCATATCGCCTAGAAACCTTCTATACGGACACAACTCAGTTTTACCTGGTTTCACGCCACATGATCTATTCGTCTTTTCCACCATCCCATGAAACCCCGCTTTGTCTTTTCAAATGGCATTCTCCCCCACTACATCGTTGGCTTCCTTTCCATGTTTCTGTTTCCAAGTAAACGCTGTCTATTCTTCCTGATGTCTTTTCATTCCAGTCATCGCCATCCATGTCTTTTATCATCTCTTTATGTCCCAGTATAGTCCATGTTGAGAAAGGATGCTGGGGCCAAAACAACACATGAAAACCCGTTCTAATGCTGCATACTACCATTACCAATGTAGGGAAAATGGGAGCTAGTTCAGTCAAAAGTGAATCCGTTGGTTGTTGCACAATGGATCAATCACTGATTGGGTCGTGACTGTTTTTCCTCACTTTTCTCCCTTGTCTGAACATGTGCTAAAGCAACACAATAAGGGAACATGGAATGCCTACAGTTCAGAAATTGGCTATTCGATGCAACAAATGCACACCAATCCTCCGGGAATTAACCCTCACAGAACAATTCCTTACCCTTTTTCTCTTCATTTGCTCTTAAATAAGGCAACTTACTGACCGTCGACCCAGTTGTCGGCAAATCATATCTCTGGCGCCGTGAGGCAGCAGTGATAAACAGTGAGCCACCTTGCGGCCCTGCACAATTATGCAAGGCACATGCGGACGCATTTGAAATGTCAAAGACGCTCGACTTGTGTTGTTGCCCTTATCAGGAACAATAAATCCAGATTCCCTGACCAAGAAATTAATCCAAACCACAGCGGTGAAAGCACTGTATGGTAACCACTAGTCGACCAGGAAGGACGGCATGTGCAATTGCATCTCTTCTTAACAGCATAGGTTTCTTTTCCTGCGATGAGAAAGTCCTTCCAAAAAAGAGTGTTTGTGACACCGTGCTTTTAGAGCACAGAATAATACATTATGTCAGTGCCAGTCATCAAACATCCAAATATTCTCGTTTCCAATTTCCACTCATTGGCCCACAGCCTGACGTCTGAAGTGTTCATCTGAATGAGACTTTCCCTGCAAAGTTTTAATCTCCAATGAACCAGTGAATGAGTCTGAAGTCAGATACCGTCAAATTTGTTCATGAACTGCGGGAGAACTGAGCCTCATTTTGACCCATTGAGGGAACTATACAGACACATCTTTTGAAAGTGACAAAGGCCTCAGGAGAGCCCAACTTCCGTAAAATGAGGAATTGACCCGTTTGGCCTCTTCTTTCTTCATGACTCGCTTGAAAACCGATTCTGTTTACATAAGCAGAGGGGTAAACAGGCGGGAGGCTGTACCTCAAGGACTGTCCCAATCGGCAATAATTGGTACCTGCTCAACGTTGACTTCTCCAACTCTGAGGCAGCCTGGCCAGCTGTGTTCTTCCAACTTCCTGCCTGTTTAATTGGATTCCAGCAGATTCCTGTCTCTACATAAGGAACAGAAGCATTCAACCGCATCCCTGTACGTTTTCGTCCCCCATTGTTTCACCGTTTCTTTTCTGCTTTTCATGAATCACGTTGTTCTTCCTGCCAAATGAAGGCATTATTCGCATCAGAAGCTTGTCATCCTCATGTTCCTCGAAGGAAAAACACGTATGTGGACTTCCAAACAGAAACAAATGGGGCCTGGGGCGGGGTGGGGTGGGGGGGGGGGGGGGCGGGTGGTCTGCCTATAAAATGACTTCCAGCTATTCCTTCAAAAATAATTCCTAACAACATGGAGAACGCACCTTCGGATGCTTGCTGCAATAGTTTCAAGAAAATTCAGCAAGGCTGTAGTATGAATCGAGGTTACAACTCCGGGCTCGAACCACTGAGCTATGGGAGCACTAACATATGAAGCGTTTTGAGACTGACAAAAGATGATGACCTCTAGCAGAAAAACTTCGGTCATCTCAGTTTTGTGATACAAGCTTCGTTTTGTGTGACAAAATACGACTTGAAACCCATTTCTTTGATCGCGTGTTTGATATAACACTTTGTCAGCTTCCCAATATCTCATAATGTGACAGGGATCAACATTTGTTTAAACTCACACAAAGTAAAAGCTTTGAAGCTGCTTTTATATAAAAGGTACGTTGTAGTATTGATACCAGCTCATTACCCTTGATTTCAACATGTATTGCAGGTTTTCTTAATCACTTGGTGAGTAATTCCTTTCCTTTTGCCTGGTGCGATTTACGTTGCCACGGGAATTCATTATTTATGGCCTTGGCAGGTGACTTTTAGGCACCAAACGTGAAACAGTTCAAATCGAACATGCTCCGGAGCTTGGAATTCGAGGAAATGCAGAATATCTGAGAGTGCACTTTAAAACATAATCTTGGGTGTCGTGTCTGCTGGCTGGGTTGCATACTATTGACCAGCTCTATTTGCTCTTGAGTGGGCTGGAGGACATGCCAGTGATAGATAGAGGGAAGACAGTCTAGAGATTTGTAGAAAATGATGAAAAATTTGAAATTTAGCTGCCCGGTGATGGGTGAGCAACCCTTGTTTTGAGTACTCCGACATGCAGGAGAGGTATTGGAAGACCTCAGGATTACATCATTGGGTGAATAACCTGCAACTCCTTACCTTCCACCCTGTGGGAGCCCTTGTGGAAAGATAAAGCTGCGAAGGCCGCAGTGCACGTTTGGGAAAATGGGCGTTCGTAAAAATGCCATTCAGATAATGCACAACTAAACAGTGAACAGAACGCAGGTGCACCCTTGAATAGAAGCAGTGGGAGTTAGACCATAGAACATAGAACATAGAACATTACAACGCAGTACAGGCTCTTCGGCCCTCGATGTTGCGCCAACCTGTCATACCAATCTGAAGTCCATCTAACCTACACTATTCCATGTACGTCCATATGCTTGTCCAATGACGACTTAAATGTACTTACAGTTGGCGAATCTACTACCGTTCCAGGCAAAGCATTCCATACCCTTACTACACTCTGAGTAAATAAACTACCTCTGACATCTGTCCTATATCGATCACCCTTCAATTTAATTCTATGCCCCCTCGTGCTCGCCGTCACCATTCTTGGAAGAAGGCTCTCCCCGTCCACCCTATCTAAACCCTCTGATTATATTATATGTCTCTATTAAGTCACCTCTCAACCTTCTTCTCTCTGCCGAAAACAACCACAAGTCCCTCACCCTTTCCTCGTAAGACCTTCCCTTCATGCCATGCAATATACGAGTAAACCTCCTCTGCACCTTTTCCAAAGCTTCATCATCCTTCTTAAAATGTTGTGACCAGAATTGTATACAATAGTCCAAGTGCGGCCGCATTAGCGTTTTGTCCAGCTGTAGCATAACCTCATGGTTCCAGAACTCGATCCCTCAATTAATAAAAGCTAAAACACTGTATGCCTTCTTCATAAACTTGAGCTGAAAATGTGTTGCTGGAAAAGCGCAGCAGGTCAGGCAGCATCCAGGGAACAGGAGAATCGACGTTTCGGGCATAAGCCCTTCTTCAGGAATGAAGGGCTTATGCCCGAAACGTCGATTCTCCTGTTCCCTGGATGCTGCCTGACCTGCTGCGCTTTTCCAGCAAACATTTTCAGCTCTGATCTCCAGCATCTGCAGACCTCACTTTCTCCTCCTTCTTAACAAACTTGTCAACCTGGGTGGCAAATTTCAAGGATCTCTCTACCTGAACACCGAGATCTCTCTGATCACCTACACTACTAAGAAATTTACCATTAGGACAATACTTTGCATTCCGGTTGTTCCGATCAAAAGGAATCACCTCTCACTTGTCCGCATTAAACTCCATTTGGCACCTCTCAGCCCAGTTCGGTAGCTTACCTATGTCTCTCTGTAAACTACAACATCCTTCATCACTATCCACAACTCCACCGACCTTAGTGCCGTCTGCAAATTTACTAACCCACCCTTCTACGCCCTCATCCAGGTCGTTTATAAAGAATAACGAACAGCAGTGGACCCAATACCGACCCTGGCGGTTTACCACTAGTAACTGGACTTCCGGATGAACATTTCCCCTCAACAACCACCCTCTGTCTTCTTTCAGCAAGCCAATAACTGATACAAACTGCTACATCTCCCAAAATCCCATTCCTCTGCATTTTGTGCAATAGCCGACTGTGGGGTACCTTATCGAACGTCTTGCTGAAATCCATATCCACAACATCATTCGGTTTACTCTAATCTACCTGCTTGGTCACCTTCTCAAAGAAATCAGTCAGGTTTGTGAGGCACGACCTACGCTTCATAAATCCATGCTGACTATCCCTGAACAAATTATTCCTTTCCAGATGGTTATAAATCCTATCTCATAACCTTTTCCAACAATTTACCAACAACTGAAGTGAGGCTCACTGATCTAAAATTAACAGGATTGTCCCTACTCCCCTTCTTGAACATGGGAACCATATTTTCTATCCTCAGTTCGCATGGCACTACTCCTGTAGACAATGACGATTTAAAGTTCAATGCCAAACGCTCGGCAATCTCCCCCCGGCTTCCAAGAAGATCCAGGGATAAAGCTCATCCGGCCCAGGGGGCTTATCTATTTTCACACTCTGCAGGATTTCTAATACCTCCTCCTTGTGAACCTCAATCCCACCTAGTGTAGTACTCTGTATCTCAGTATTCTCCTCCACAACATTGTCGTTTTCTAGACTGAATACTGTTGAAAAGTATTCATTTAGTGCTTCCCCCATCTCCTCTGACTCCACACACAACTTTCCAGTGCTATTGCTGATTGGCCAGAATCTTACTCTCGTCATTCATGTATTCCTTAAATACCTATAGTGTTTCCCCTGATCCTATCCGCCAAAAACTTCTCATGTCGCCTCCTGGCTCATCTGAGCTCTCTTTTACGGTCTTTCCTGGCTACCTTGTAACCCTCAAGCGCCCTAACTGAGCCTTCGCCTCTCATCCGAACATAAGCCGTCTTCTTCCTCTTGACCAGACAGTCTACTTCCTTCGGAAACCACGGCTCCCGCTCTCGACAGCTTTAACTCTGCCTGACAGGTACATACTTATCTCGGAAACACGTAGCGTTTCCTTGAATAAGCTCCACATTTCTAATGTGCCTATCCACTGCAGTTTCCTTCTCCATCCTATGCTTCCTAAATCTGGCCTAATCGCATCATAACTGCCTTTCCCCCAGCTGTAACTCTTGCCCATCCATTTCTATGTCAAAAGTAAACATAACAGAATTGTGATCGCTATCACCAAAGTGCTCACATACTTCCAAGTCTAACAACTGGCCGAGCTCATTACCCAGTACCAAATCTAATGTAGCCTCCCACCTTGTTGGCCTGTCTACATACTGTGTGAGAAAGCCCTCCTGCCCACATTGGACAAAAACTGACCCATCTATAGTACTCGCACTATGTTTGTTCCCAGTCAATATTTGGAAAGTTGAAATCCCCCATAACAACTACCCTGTCATTCTCACTGCTATCGAGAATCATCTTTGCTATCCTTTCCTCTACATCTCTGGAACTATTCGGACGCCTATAGAAAACTACCAACAGGGTGACATCTCATTTCCGGTTTCTAACTTCAGCCCATATTACCCCAGTTGACGAGTCCCCAAACATCTTTTCTGCAACTGTCATACTGTCCTTGACCAACACTGCCACAGGTCCCCCCTCTTTTACCTTCTTCTCTGTTCTTACTGAAACATCTAAATCCTGGAATCTGCAGCAACTATTCATGTCGCTGTTCTATTCATGTCTACAAAATGGCCACAACACCGAATTCCCATGTACCAACCAATCCTGTAAGGTCATCGACCTTATTCCAGATGCTCCTGGCGTTGAAGTAGACATACTCCAAACCAACGTCTTGCAATCTTGCGACCCTGAAACCTGTTCTGGACCTCCCTACTCTCAAACTTTTCGATACGTGAACTACAATTTTGGTTCCCATCCCTCTGCTGGATTAGTTTAAACACACCCCAATAGTCTTAGCGAATTTACCCTCAGGATATTGGTACCCCACTGGTTCAGATGAAGACCGTCCTGCTTGTACAGGTCCCACCTACCCCAGAAAGATCCCCAATTATCCAGGAATCCAAAACCCTCCCTCCTGCACCATCCCTGTAGCCATGTGTTCAACTCCACTCTCTCCCTATTCCTTGCATCACGAGCACAACAGCAGGGAGGGAATTTGAATGGACGGATGGAAGTGTATTATGACCGTGACTTCCAAACGAATGGATTAGAGTTTGAGCTGCAGAAGAGCAGAGACGTGGAAGAGTTAATGATGTTAATGAAATGCAAGTCGGCTGACATGGTGATGTTGGGGATATGTGGTTAAAATCACATCAGGAAGTGAAGTATGTCACCATGGTTATGACGTGCCTGTTCAGACCCAGACAATTACCAGGGAGGAGATTGAATCAGTGGTGAGGCATTTTCTCCCAGGACTTGGTCGATAATGCCTTCCAGCTCATGTCATCCACTTCCCTCAACTTCGCTCCCAAAACTCATCCCTCCAACTGAGACGAGGACGGAACTCCCTTCTACATCACTTTAAAATCCAACACCCTCTGTAGACATCATGTCATCCTCCGGTATTTCCGTCAGCTGCAAATGAAACCCACCAACTAAGATGTTTCCCTCCCCACCCCTACCCACTTTCTGTAAATATCATTCCCTCTTCGACTTCCTGATGGTGCACGCCCCGACCAAACCACCCTCCCATCCGCTCCCAGCAAACTTCTCATTCCAACAGGGGATTTGCAAAACATCCATCCACACCTCCGCCCTCAACTCTGTCCAAGGCCCCAAAGGACCCTTCCATGTCCATCAGAGTTTCACCTGCATTTCCACGCATGTCGTTTACTGTATCCATTGTTCCCTTTGCAGTCTCCTCGACACTGAGGAGATCGGATGCCTAATTACAGACCACTTCGAAAAACTTCTCTGGGACACCCGCACCAAACAACATCACTGGCCCCTGGCCGAACATGTCAACTCTCCCTCCCACACAGCCAAGTTCATTCATGTCCAGGGCTTCTGCCGCTCTCATGAACTGTCCTGTCTGTCCATCTTCCTTCCCACCTATCTGCTCCACCCTGCGCTGCGACCTATAATCATTACCCACACCTCCATCCTCCTATCACACTCTCAGTTACTTTGTCCCAGCCACACACGCTCCCATTTGTCTCTCTACCACCTCGCTTCACAAGCCTCTTTCCTGATGGTGCCCGAAACATCGATTGACTTGCTCATTGGATGCTGCCTGCCCTGCTGTGTTCTTCCAATATCACACTTCTAACTCAGTGGCGAGGCAGTGGATTTTGAGTTCGGGACTGAAGTCAGATGCCTCAGTTTTGCAATGATTCAATTGTAAGAAATGTCTGCTCCATCAGGGCTGGATGGCAGACAAGTCAATACAGTGTTTGACCTGGAGGGAACAGGGAGGTGATCGTGTTCATATCCACCTGCTGACCCGCTGGTCTCTGTGGTGGAGGCTGTGTGCATAAAAGATTCTGACAAAATTCTCTTCAAATTCTTCGTGTCGAAAATCCCTTACCTTCAGACCTTATCTTCAGACAGAATCTAGAGTCTTGTGAAAGACGGTTTCACACTCTCATTTTTGGATAACATCAGTTTCGCAGGATTTTAGAAGGGTAAGATTTACAAACCAACCTCTCCACAATAATCTGATGAAGCCGCACACTTTATCCCGAATACAACTTGATCAGATTTCGAACATGACATGAAAAAGCTCTGGTTACAGTGTGAGATAAATCGTTCACATATTGTGTGTGTGGACGAGGCTTCCACCTGTCATCAGACCTTACAAAGCTCAATTGCAATCATACTGAGGAAAGACTGGGGAAACGTGGGGATCCACTCCCTGTCTGAGCTGAATTCCCGTGGACGCAATGATACGCAGGAACAAGCCATTCACCTGCTCAGAGTGTGGAAAGGGATTCACTCTGTCTCTGACCTGCTGCGACACCTACTCGTTCAAAATGATGAGAAACTATTTCAATGCCTGAACTGCGGAAAATGCTTTAAAACATCCCGCGATTGGAGAACCGAACACCTCGCTCGTACTAATGAGGAACCTTTTATCTCTCCGGACTTTGGAAAATGTTATCAACCCTCTATGTGCTTCATCTTTGAGAAATATGCTCACATAAATAAGAGTCCATTAAGAATCAAAGAGACCTGACGTGTGATCCACGTGCTCACCCGGAGGAGAGACATCTCCAGTTCCAAATCTGTGGGACGTGCTGTTACGTCCGAGCGACCTGATGGCTCATCACCTTTTACACAGTATTAACAGGTCTTTCTAAATGCCCTGACTGCGGGAAGTGCTGCACTCTTTCCTGAATAGAAACGTGTCATCAACGTGTTGACACTGAATATAGACATTAATCACTATAAACGTTCCTGGGGACAGTATATCATGAACGTCTTCACATTGAGGAGAGACCTTTCAAACATGTAGTCTGTGGGATGTGCTCTCTAGTCTCTGTAGAACTGATGTCCCATCGATATTTTCGAATTGTGGGAGACGTTTCAAGTGAATTTATTCCAGGAATAGGTTCAAACAATCATCTCAACTCTCAGCACACCATCTGTTTTGCAGTTGTCAGCAAGCTTTTACCTGCTCCATGTGAGAAAAACAGTTAGGTCACTCATCGACCCTGCTGAGAGAGTACAGGGATCCTACTGAGGGATGGAATTCACTCACTCATCGACCCTACTGAGACAGCGGAGAGTTTACATATCTCAACACCGATTGAACTTTGTTCTTCACATTCAGATCTGAAAGCTAAGTTTTAATATTCTAGATAACAACCAAAAAAATCTGCATTGTGTTAAACACAGTATCGAAGGTCATTGAAAGGATGGGATTACAGAGTACGTGAAGCATTAGCACAGGTTGTCAAGGAGAAATCACATTTGAGAAATATATTAGAATGCTTTGAGGAGATAATGAGCAAATGAGACGAAGACAAGCCTGTGGAGGTGACCGGCTTGAATTTCCATAGACATATGTCAAGGTGCAGTATGGCAAACTGCTAAATAAGAGGCCATGGATTGAGGCTTGGCTGACTGGCAGAAGGCAGACAGTTGGGTAAAGACGTCTCTTCCAGGATTGCAGCCCGTGACTAGTGGAGTTCAAAGGAGTCAGGGTTGGCACCACAGCTATTCACATTATGTATGAATGATCCATTCAAAGGAACTGAGGGTGTTGTTGCTCCATTTGAAGAAGACACAATGATAGGTGGAAGGCCAGATCTTATTGATGAAGCGGGCATGCTGCAGAATGACTTGAACGGAATGAGTTCTTCGAAAAACGTTGTAGTTGCCATACTTTATGGAAAATATGAGGTCATGTGTTTGGTGGAAAGAGTAGAGGCATAGACAATTTTCTGAAAGCAGAAAGAATTCCAAGTTCAATTTTCTCTTATGTTTAACATGCAGTTTCAGTTGGTGTTTAGGAAGGCAAATACAATGTCGGCGTTCTGTTCAAGCAAATTGAAAAGCACGGGCAGAGGTTTAGGCCTCAGTCAATAGGAGGTTCTGGACCATTGCATTTGGAACATTGGGAGTAGGTTTTGGCCCCATATATAAGTGATGGCATGTTTTGCGTGGTGGATAGGAGGTTTATAATGGCTGACTCAGTGGTGAGTAGTAATGTCTTGCAGCCTCCACGATGTTTGTTCAATATCTACATTGGACGAATGTGAATTTGGAGTTGGCACATCCTGTCCGTTTCAGCCTGTGTTTCCTCCCGAGACTAAAGATGTGCAGCTGACGTTCTTTCGTCATGGGAAATTCAGAGTTACAGGAATTGGGTAGAGGTGTGAGTTGGGTACGATTCCCTTCGCATGATTAGTGGGGGTTTCTTGGTCAAAATCTCCGTTTTGCACATTTTAGGTAGAACAACGTTGATCGCAGGGATTTAGGCCTTGCCATAACAATTTTTTTAACCGAGGTGACACCTTCCATATAAACGCATGGTTTCAAGTGAACGTCTTGAACGGTATCAGGAGTGGAGGGACATTCTTGAGGAGGACATCATAAAGGTCAATGGAGAATATGAAATAGCCTCAGACCATAAAGTTAAGCATAATCTGAAGAGATTCTGCAAGTACATTAAGAAATTGAGACGAAATAGGACCACTTTAAGATGAAAAAGCTCACCTATGTCTTGATCCTCAGCAGATGGAGAAACATATAATGTTCATTTCTCGTCAGTTTACACTGTGGAGAACGAAGTGGCGGGTACACCTAAATACTGATGTTTTGAAAGCAGTTCACATTGAAAAAGGGGAGTGCTGGAGGACCTGGAAGCTATACAGTTGGATATTTCTCTGGGATCTGATCTCCTGTATCCCGGAAACTTGTGGGAAGTTAGGGAATGAAACTGTTGTGCCCTTCGTAGAAATATTTTTATCTTCTATTATTACGAGTGAGGCGCCGAATGACTGGGGGATGGCTAATGTTGTGCCTTTGTTTAGAAATGAATTCATGGAGAAGTCTGGGATCGATAGACCTGTGTGTCTGGTTATGGTCGTGGGTAAGTTGTTGGATGCAATTCTTACCAATAGGATTTATTTGAATTTTTAGATACAAGGAATGAATCGGGATAATCAGCATGGTTTTGCACAAAATTGATTGAGTTTTTTGAAGGCGTAATCAAGAAGATCAATGAGGACATAGTGGTAGAGTTTGCTCACTTGGGCTTTAATAAAAGCTTTTACACTGTTCCACACGGTTGACTAATTCATAAAGTTAAATCGCATAAGTTAAATATAAGGTTTCCAATTAGATATAAAATTAGTTAGATAGCAGGATGCTGAGAATGGTGGTGGAAGGTAGTTTTCGGACTGGAGGACTTTTGCCAATGGTATCCCATTAGCTGAGCGCACATTCATTTTATTTTTCATTTAAATAAATGATGTAGGTGGGAAGATAGAAAGCATGGTAAGTAAGTTTGAAAAGTTGGTAGTAGAATGGACAATAATAAGGTTCTGGAAGGTTGTGAAGCGATTTTCTCGTCAGGTCAGTTTCTCTCTGGCCTCGAGTTTAAGAAGCGTGTGGGGGAGGAGTTGTGAACGGCCATTCGTTCTATGTGAAGCGTACGTTATCAGGCATCCATCTACTCTCGTCCCACTTTGCAGCAATGAAATTGTCTATGTGATCTGAAATGACATAACAATGGTCCTGAAGGTTGACCTGGTCACACTGTTGTAACCCCTTTGAGGAACGTATTCTCATGTTCAAATACAGAGGTAGTCACGCAGGCACATTCCCCGATAGTGACAGAGTCCTCAGGATTATACCCATTCCATGTGCTTTGTGTCTACAAGTATCTCCAGAGAAAGGAGGCTTTAAGTGGAATACAAGGCACTTCGTCAGAAAATATGCACCGTTGCTGTGAGCCGCGATATGAAATGGATACTGAGCTGAAATGGTCCCAAACGCTTCTCATGTGAAATTTTCAATAACACAAATCCCACCAAAACAAGCCCTCAGGCTCCTGGGACCTGACAGGTTAGCGCCCAGCCGACATTCCTCCCTAAAAACAACGGACACACGGCAAAATCTAAACACTTTCATGTCTCGTCTTGTTCTGTTTCTATCGCTGTCACACCTCCCGCTTCCTCTGAACGTCTAGTCCCAATGTCAATGAGCTGTTTGATATAAACACAGGCACATAGAGAAAGTAATCTTTATTTCAAAAGCAGAGCCAGGGATTGTAAGCTGCAATGGCTTGCTCTCTGCTGGGTAATGAAACATCACGGTTTCGTTGTCCTCATTATCATATAGACTGATTCCACAAATATGCACCGCAACAGTTATTACCAATTGAAATGTCCCAATGAATACCATGACTGACAGAAAGATCAGGGGAGAGTAGCTTCGACCCCTTCCTCGCCGAGGGACATTTTGCAAAGAATGTCCTGTTACTTGACAAAATGACCTCCTCGAAGCTGGCCATGGAAGTGTCTAGCACAATAATATCCTTTGGCCCATATGTCTGCACCAGTCCAACACAATCCCCTGAACTGTTCTTATCTCATTTGGCGTCAATTGGTTCAGAGGGGCAAATGTATTCAGTCATGGAAGTGTACAACTAAATGGGTCTTACCTGCTCTGGGGTTATCTGTCTTTTGCATCCTATCAGGCAGTTGTTTGCAGATTCTTAACGTTCCTTATTTGAGTTTACGCAATTCACCTAATCCAGCGATTGAATTTCAAACAAGAAAGCAGAGAACAAGCACTCTTCAAGTTCACTCTCGGCTTTCAATCACAGTCAGCAAGATGCTTAACTGAATGAGGAATACACATTGCATTTAACGCCCATGGCCTAAACTACATGGCCACATCTGCAGAAGCGTGCTACTAAACTGGTTTCAAGTACTCCCTCCCTGTGGAGCTGAGGGACAGGCAATCATTGTTCGGTTTGTTTGAATTCAATCACCACAGTTTCGACAGGGTTAAATGTCAGGACATGTTTGGTCTGTGTAATCAATCTCGGTGGTTGAAATGGTCATTCAGTTAAAAAGAAAGGTAGAGATTGCAGGAGAATCTAAACAGATCTGGCAGCAACTAGGGAGAGACAAATAGAGACAACGATTCAGAGCTTCTCCTGGAGTTTCTCTGAACTCTGTTTTTTCCGACAGGTACTGGCAAACCTGCCGAGTTCCTTCATCAGTTTCTGTTTTTGTTTTAGATTCCGAGTGTCCACAACCCTTCACTTGCTTTCCGTTTGGATACATATCCTTAACCGTATTAAAAACCTGAAAGTGCACAGCAAATGAGTCGGATGGATAAGAACACCTGCCGCTCTATGCGTGTGTACACTTTCTCGGTTAACAGCGAAACGAGAGGACTAATTGCTCCACAGAGACTAGGCAGTTCCTTGTAGCAGGCCCCTTGCAGGATCTCCTAAAGCAGACTGTCAGTGAATTCAAGCTTTCGCCTGCCCTTCGCAGAATGAAAATTGTCCTCAATTGGTTAAAGTTTCCAAAATGAATCCTGGGGCATTCATTGTGGACAACAGGAACAGTCTGATCTCATGCTTTGCAAACACATACATGTTACCGGGAAACAGCTCTCCTAAAACGGGGAACTTCTCCCTTTGAGCCTTCTGAGAAACATTTTCCTGACCTTGGTAAAAACCCAAAACTGTGCGCACAAAAAAAAAACAAATGGTGTGAGAACAGCTGTCGTTCTGTTCCTGGGTCGTAGGAGAACAGCAACCTGTCAGTGAAGAGCCGAACGCACTGACTAACATCGTCACAAAGACTAATGAGCCAACGGCTTCAATGACCCCCGAATGCAAGCTGCAGCCTGCCCCTCCCATATTGACAATCATCCTTAATTAGTATTTTTCCTAAATAAATCCAGGGAAATTCACGGTGAAGACATGGGAATAGTCTGATCCCACCCTCTATAGACGCACCCATGACACCGGAACCAGTTATCCGCCAACCGAGATTGTCTCACTTCCAGCCTTTCAGTGTCCTATCTCTTCCCGTGTTTTCGAATTGCCCTGGAACTGAGATGGGATTTGACATCCTGACGCTCAGGAACGAGAATCCTTCACTATCATACATCATTTCATGTCCGGAGAATATCAGAGTCAAAGTACCGGCCTCCGAAAGAATGGAAAGATTTCTAAACTGTCTCTGCCCAGTCGGCCATTTCACCCTTCATTTTCCACTGAATCCGCGGCCCAAGGAATATCTAACGATTCCGAACGCTCGAGTCTGGGATTGCTGTTTTACTTGTTGACAGTTTTCCCACTTGACAATTGGCAACATTTTCCCAGAATCTTTTCACAATTCTGCTTTTCACCATGTACAAAGATTCACGACCCTGGGAATGTTTTGATTGGAGCAAAGAAGATTAATGGGAAATTTCTTGGGGACGTTTATAATGATGTGGGAGAAAGAGCTGTGGATGGGCGGATTAATCGTCAGGAGGAACTGCTGCCTCTGACCAAGGTAATTGACCAGAGAACGAGGAGTGAAGACGTTTAATGGAAAAAGATAACTTGTGTCAAATAAAGTCAGTGAAACCTCCATATATCCCATGCGTTTTTTTTATCATCTGTGGATAGAGAAACAGGTCCTTTTTGAGTCAGGTCCGTTTCTTGTTCAGAACGCAAGTTTCCTGCATGTCAAGAAATGAGTAGACCTGAGAACATATCGAGTTGTTTCGGCGGGTTTTCTGGAGTTGCAGCGATAACTCTTCCAACAAGAAAACATTTAAAATCAACTGTGAGGGAAACATGCTCGGTATTGATGAGCGATAGAATGAATATAAAGGATCCCTTTTCATGAGCAGAGAGATTCATAACACGGCAATGTTCGAGGAATAAAGATGCACTTCTATCGCGCTTTTCAGCTCCACTTTAATCACAGGCACTGAAGCACCTGTGAAGCAGATGTGTCATTGTCAATAATAATGTGATAATAAGGGCAGTTTGTTCAAACAGAGGTCAAAAAAGAAAACTCAGAACTTGCACTGGAAACGCCAGTGAGATTATGTTTTACTTTCAAAGTTTGTCCTGCTCTTGTTTATATCCAGAATTGTGCAGGACCAGTGATCCCAATCTCAGGGGAAGGCGTTACCCTCTTAAGAAACAAATGAGGAGGATGTTCTCACATTCAGTGTGTAGCAAGTATGTAGAAGTATTTACAGCCGAGGCTTGTCAAGACTGGGTATGTTCAAGGCTTCAATTATCTCTCTGCTAATAGCATGCAGCAAGTGGCAGTGTGAAAAGTGTCCAAATGTGCTGACAATACACACTCGTGGGAGCGCATGTTATGATAAGATCATGGCAATATGCATAGGCATATAGATAGATTGCGGGAGTGGGGACAAACTATTCAGGTGCAGTTTCATGTCCGGATTATTAGGTCATGCACTTTTGTCAGAAGAGTCAAAAGAGAGATTACTATTAAAATCGAGAGAAAGTAGAAGAAACATGTGACGCAGAAGAATATTATACACGGCACAAAGTTTAGTATCATATTCTTTCCCTGACAAAAAGGATGGCTTCCTTCCCGAATGCTGACAATGAAAAAGATTGTTTCCCAGGAAAGAAAAAATAACTGAAACTAATAGCCTAATCGAAAATTTAGAAAAGACTTGGATCGTTCCAATGGACGACGTTGATGTTTATGGCTCGCTAACATTTGTTTACAATGGGGCTGGCAGTGGGAGTTAGGGAACCTGGGGAGTGGAAATCAGGTTACCCATGATTACTGTCATCCTTCATCTGTCGACGTCATTTTGTACGTTTTATTTCGCATTTTGGTTCCTGTCAGTGCCCTTGTAAACTGTACCCGCTGGTGACTTATTTCCCTGGTTGTTCTTCATCACGACTCGAAAGAATTCAAAATTCTTTTCTCCTTGATTTCGGTGATCTCTAATCAAATGTCACCAGTACCTCGATACTTTCCACGCCTGTTAGCCTTCTTGCAATATCAGTTGATCCGTCACTGTGTTTCTGTTTCACAAATCAAGAACAAATCACACAGCACCAATAGCATCTAGGTTCCGAACGCAGAGAACTGCAGCCGCTCCCCAGAGCACTGCCAACTGTGCGATCTCAGAAGCACACATTGAGCAGCCAGGGAACTCAAAACAACATAAACACTCTTTTGGGTTACGTACCTGGTTGTATGTCTCAATCAGCAAACGAATTTTACATTGGTGATCTCAACAGTTCCCTCACACAAGGAACGAACTATTGCTGCAGACGGAGGAGAAAGTGAGGACTGTAGATACTGGAGGTCAGAATCGAGAGTGTTGTGCTGGAAAACACAGAAGGTCAGGCAGCATCCGAGGAGCATGATAATCGACGTTTTGGCCGAATGCTTGATGAAGTACTCATGTCAGAAACGTCCATTCACCTGCTTCTTGGATGCTGCCGAACCTGCTGGACTTTTTCAGCAACGCACTCTCCATTGCTCAGACTGTCACACAACCGAACTTCGAGCCACGGAATCAGCGACACTCAGTCTCATGAGTCAACCTACTGAGGACACCTGTCAGTGGTGTTTTGTGTCAAGTTGATCTTCATGAATGCGTATTGTGAGTTGTCTGTCCTTTATAATGTTTCCTGCAGTGACTACGTACAACATTGTTTGTCCAAATGTGTCCTGCAGATGATGGGTATTGGGCCATTTGTTTGGTGAAATGTTGTCAAACGTGGCTTTCGGTTTATGTTTTCTCCTAAATCTGAGTGGTCAGAGGTGTATGCCTGTACGTGCCGAGACATTTTAACCTATAATGTAGAGTGATTGGTGTGTTGGGTCATGGCATGTCCTCCTCGCGTTGATTTTGACAAGGGATCTGCGGCAATACCTACTGTTGCAAAGTATTTCTGGAGGATCCAGTAAACAACACAACCAGCTGTTCCGAGTAGCAATGAACAGCGATGACGAGGACAACAAATTCGACTGGATCAACACAAAAATAATAGGACAAGCTAAATAAAGTGCAGCCAGAGAATTTCTAGAGACTCATCCAATGACTCTATCAAAAAACAGTTGATCTGGACCCAACATACTGGGACATGCAAAGGACGACAAGAACCAGCAACTGAAGCTGTGGGAAGGAAATCAAACCAATTCGAAACGCTTCAGGACAGCAGCGCTTCACACGAGTTTCATCTGCCTTGAGGATATCACCGAGAAACTGGAGGAAACGGCCGCCAACCAACTTCCCAAAACCACCAAACATCCGCACACCATCTGCACCCTTCACTGGAACTGCAGATCTTAACACAAACCTTGAAACCCTGAAACAGTCAGAGCCGCCCCAGCGGGAAAATGAACCCTGGCCTCCCACGTGACAACTGAGGTTACCAAACGCCACACGGTGGATGTCAGAGCTAACTGAGCCTGCAAGCTACTTGCGCATGTTCTTGTCAATAACACCTGCTTGATTATCCTCATCCCATTTTCCATCATTTAACGTTGTATGCCTTAAGCATTACAAATTCACAGTTAAATATCTCTAAAAATTGTGAGAATTTCTGCCGCTCTGACACATACAAACAGTGATGTCCAGATTTCAACCACTCCCCAGCTGATAAAGTTTTCTATGTACAGCTACTCGAACATTTATGACCCTTATCTTAAATCTATGGCTATCGTTTAATTGATCCCTCCATCATAGGGAAAGTTTTCGTTAAGTGTATCCAACCCATTCCACTCATTATTTCCGACATCTCAATACTGTCTCCTCTCAACCTCTACAGCTCTCAGAAAAACAAGGCCAGTCTAAATGAACTCTATCATAGCTGAAGTTCTTCAATCCAGACAATATATTGGCAAATCACTTCTGCACCGTTTCCACAACTGTCATATCGCATCGTTTATGTGAATTGCAGCATTGTACATAACACTCTAGTGAGAGACGAATGAAGACTTGAAATAAATGTGGGGAATTCACAAACATTGGTCTTTTCCAATAAAGTCTATTTCCCTCGAAACTGTCCTGTGTCCTTTCATGAACCCAGTGCTCCAATGAACTCTGGTCCATGCAAATCAAACACTGTACACGACAACTCACTGTACGTTGATAACCAACCACATTATCTGATTGCATAAAGTGGCTTAAAGGTCCTCATGGTGGTATTCGGGCATGTTCACCTAACAAGAGTGACAGCTGCAACACTAACCTACCGGTGTCAATGTGAAAGTGAATGTTAATTTGTGCAATGCCCCAGAGACATGGGCGGAGGGATGGAAAGGAAGAATAGTGATTGTGAAAGGGAGAAAATTCTCCGAGATTCGATGCAGATAAAGTTTGAAGCAAATAAATCATCACCTTAGAGAGTACTTTCACATTAAAATTGATTGTCTCCTTTCTGCGTTTGTTTTGCAAGGGTTTTGTGGAGTAACATGGAACAAATGCGCATTACTGATACTCGGATTTGAATGGAGGTTGCTTCGGCCACAATGCAGAGGATGAGCCACTATACGATCACATGAAATAATAACCAACAGTGAACGCAATAAATGCAATGGCTGAGATTGGCGAGGAACAGCACCACATGCACAAGAGGACAACGAACTGAGGTTGGAATGAATCGTCACCTTAGATGTCCTCAGTGTCTGTGGAGATTCCATCATTGAGAATGTTGAAGACTGAGTTCAATAGATTTCTAGCAAAGATTAAATGTACAGGCGATAGTACACAAATTGTTGAAATGTCAGTCTCAAAAACAACGAAGTTTCACATCGTTACTTTATCAGTACAGAGGGACCACATAGTAATAACTGTTGAACACTCACATCACACCGGTTCCCAGGTCTGGAATCAGAGAAATTTAGTGGTGCAGTGGCGAAGATCCGATCGGAAATTGGGAGTGGAATGAAGGCGTGGATCTCTACTCCACCTGCCATTGACCGTGAGCATGCATTCCTTCTATGAACGCAGAGAGGCGCATGAAACGCCCAGGCTGGGAGCTCCAAACTCGGCTGGAGCAACTTCTGTTGACATGGAATAGGGAGCATTGGGAGAAGAGGCTGGGAGTTCTAACGTCATCTGGACACAGTTCAATTGACATGGCGCAGGAAACATTGGGTTGATGGAAAGTACCCTGAGCCATTTCAATCTGAACTGAAATAGTTTTCGGCAGCATACATTTTTGTGGATTGAGGGAGGATCTTCCCCAGGGAATTGTCACAATTTTAAATAAACATTTTGCAAAGACTCAGCTCGTGTGGGAGTATCTGTACATTATGAAATGGACTAAATATCATTTCACTCTGACATTTCTCATATTCTGACACTGCAGTCGGTTAATTTTCTGGAAGGATATTTTAAAATTGTGTTTGTGTGTTATTCAATTTCCTGCAAGTTTGTTCTGGTCTGGTCATTGATGTAAAATAAACAATCAGAAATCAGCATGAAGTTAGGATTCGGTTCGAGGTTCCGTCGAATTACGGAAGAACAACAGGAGAGTAGAGGTGAAATTTATCAGAACAGCAGTGATCAAATTGAGTGGACGGGCAGACAAAGGGTCAAAGGAAGCTTCATGGGTATAAATGTACTTTCTTTGCAAATGAAACGTACCGTGTCACAAAGTGGTGACAATTGAAGTCAAGCATTGTGGGTGAGAATATTTGCTGGTTTTGTGAATGTCACACCTGCGCTGACAGGAATGGAGCTTTTAAGTCCTTCTGCACATAGTGAGGCAGGGAGAATGTAAACACAGCAAGCTCCAAAAAAAAACCATCAATATTTCTTCTTTTCTGAACTTCAGTCCAGGACTAAGATGACCTTTGCAAAATTATTTTACACCATGTCAGAGGAGGATTTACAGATTCTAACACGGAAACCAAATTATGTATCAAGATGAAATCATGCCACTTTATTCGCTAAGACAAAAGAAACATGGAAGTTTTACCTTCTGACTCGCAGTAATTCTTGCAAAATATCATAAATTTGTTTCCCATGAAACGGGAATAGCTGCTCTTCCTCTAACTTCCTCAACGTATTAAAACCTTGGTATGTTGAACAAATTACACCTGAATCGTTTTTGATCACTGTAGAACAACTTCAACTTCTCCACCTGATCTTAGATGTAATATTCCGCATTCCTTTGACTGTTCTGATAAATCTCCTTTTCGATTTCTCCACAGACATTCTCATTCTTTGTCGAGATCACCTGTTTGCGCAAACCCAAATGCTGTGTATTCATGTGGGTGATATTATCGCACACAGGTAATTGCTCTGTAACATCACCCTGATTCCCGGATATTTCCTCAAGTGTGAACGTTTGCTTTGACCACAGTGCTTCTGATTTCTTTCGAGCTGCCGGGTCCAACATTTGATTAGCAAGAGGAAATCAAATAAATCACTTCAGTAGTTTTTACTGATAATCTACTGTTACAATCTGACACAATCTTTTGTACTGTCCACTCTACTACCAATCTTGATATCATCTGCAAACTCACTGACCATGTTTTATACATTTTTATCTAAATCATTTGTATGAATGAAAAACGAAAGTGGGCTCAGTATTGAACCCTGTGGAACACAGCTGGTAACAGTCCTCCAGTCAGAACACTACCTTTCACCACCGTTTATGCATTCTACCATTAAATTAAGTTTATATCTAATTGTAAAGCTTACGTTGAATTCTATGTTAAAAATTAATCAACCTTGTGGAACCTTTTAAAAGGATTTATTAAATTCCAACTGAACAGTGCTTACCACTTAGTCATCATCAATATTCTTGGTTACGTCCTCAAAAAACCCAACCACGTTTGTGGGACAGACATTCCCTCGCACAAAACCAAACTGATTAGCCCTATTCATTACTCGTCTCTCAAAATACATATAAATCCGATTGCTCAGAATTGATTCCAACAACTTACCCACGACCTTAGCAAGCGTCACAGGTATATCATTTTCAGTTTTCTCCATTCATCCCTTTCTCAACAAAACTACACTCTATTTATTGGGCACATCACTCGCAGTGATGCAAATATTTCTACCAAGGGCCCAACAGTTTATTTCCCTGTTTTCCCACAAAGCCCTTGCTGTACGAGATCAGATCCCAGAGAAATATCCAACTTTATATTTTCCAAGTCTCCGGAACTTCCTCTTTTCAATGTGAACTACTTTCAAAACATAAATGTTTGTAGCCTCCATTTCGTTCACTAATGTGAAATGAACATTTAGTGTCTCTCCCATCTGCTGAGGTACAAGACAAATGTTAGCTCTTGCATCTTCCTCGGATCCGATTTGGTCTCGAGCACTGAATGTACTTTTAAAGTATCTTTACTTTATCCTTAAATTTATGTGCTAAGGCTATCTAATATGCTCGCTTTGCCTTCATGATTTCCTTTGAAGAATGCACCTCCACTCCTCATATTGTTCAAGAGATTGACTTGAGATCGCATGTTTACATGGAAACTGTGATTTTTTAAAATAATAAATTATTCGACGACAAGTCCTTCATCCCTGCGATCAACATTGTTCTAATAGAATCCTGACAATGTGCGAAAAGGCAAATCAGCCCAAGATGAACCCATGAAACATTCGAAGATCATTGCACATAAGCTCACACCTCTACTCGATTCCTCTAACTCTGCATTTCCCATGGCCAAATGACATCAACAACGTATTTTCCTTCTGTGGAGAAAACTCACGTAGACACGGAAAGAACGTGCAAACTGCAGACAGTCGCCCGATGAAGAAATTGAACCAGCGTTGCTGAGGCTGCCAGACAGCAGTGCCACCACTGTGTCAGCCATTGTAAACCTCCTATTCACCACTCATAATATATCTCCCCTTAGAAATGATGCCAAAAGCTATTCCAGATAATCCAAATGCGTCTGACGAGAGCCTCTTCTCGCGTCAGTTGCAAACCTCTGCAGTTGGTTCTTAACTCGCTTGAATGAATGCCAACATTGCATTTACTCTCCTAACGGCCAACAGAACCTGCAAGTTAAACATAAGAGAAACCTCAACTAGGTCTCTCAAGTGCCTTTAACCGAGGGATCTCTGAAGCCTTTCCCCGTCACAAAATGGTCTATGCCTCTAATCATGCCATTACTTTATGACCTCTCTCTTTTCCACACAGTGTTCTAACTGCAACAATTTTTTATGCATGCATTAATCAAGTCCATGTCATTCTGCAGCCTGCCCACTTCCTCAAAACCATCTGTCCTTCCACCTGTTGCTGTGTATTCTGCAAAATATCAACAAAACTCTCAGGTCCTTTGACCCGATCGTTCACGCATAACGGGAATAGTTGTGGTGCCAAAAATGACTCTTGCTGAACCACACACTGCCATCCTGGAAAAGACCCTTTCACCCAACTGTTTTCAGCCATTCAGCCAAAACTCAAGCCTTGCCAGTACTTTGCCCCTGACACCATAGACCCTTATTTCGCAGCTTCCGATACTGCACCTTGACAAATGCCAGCTGCGAATTCAAGCTGATCACACTCACAGAATCTCCTGTTTCTCACTTGCTTATTACCTCCTCATAGAATTCTATTACATTTGTCCTTAAGAACCTGTGTTGATGCTTCAAGTACTACGGAACCCCATCCTTGTATTGACCTCTCGTACGCTATTGAATAAAAAATTGATTTGTTTGACATTTATCTAAAATATTAAAACTTTGATTTCAGTCCTGAATGTCACGAACAACAAAGTCCAATCGTATTTGAGAGATGTAAAATCTTCGCTATCTCAGCAGGCTCGATGAGTGAGTGAATTCCTTCCCCCAGTGGATCTCTCTGCGGTCTCAGCAGGGTCGATAAGTGGGCTAACTGTTTTTCTCAAATGAAGCATGAAAATACGTTCTGCCCACTGCAAACTCGCTGGTGTACTGAGAGTTGAGATGATCGCCCGAACCGAGTCCCACAGTGAAAACAATTGAAGTGTCTCTCAACTTGTGAAAATGTCGATGGAACATCAGTCCTGCAGGGACTGGAGAGCACATCCCGCACACCGGATATTTGATAGTCTCTCCACAATGTGAAGACGTTCATGATTAAACGATCCGAAGGAACTTGTGTAGTGATTACCACAATCTCAGCATTTGAAGGGTATCTTCTTTGTGAATACGTCGATGCCATGTCAGTCCCCAGGAGCATTTGCAACACTCGTCACGGTCTGGGCGTTGAAAAGAGCAGTTAGTAATGTTGATGGGACTTCACGTCGATCGGACATTTGCAGCATGTCCCACAGTTGTGGAATTGAAGATATCTGTCCTCTGGGTGAGCACGTGGATCAGACGCCAGGCCCCCAGAAGTTCTAAAGGACTTTCATGCGTGTGAGCACATTTCCCATGCATCAACTACACAGAGGGATGATAACATTTTCGGAACTCTGGACAGATGAAAGGTTTTTCATGGGTATGAGCATGGTATTGGATAATCCAATCACAGGACGTGTTATCGCATTTTCTGCAATCCAGACATTGAAATGATTTCTCGTCATTGTGATCGAGGAGGTGTCGCAGTGGGTCAGAGAAGAAGTGTATCCCTTCCCACACATTGAGCTTGTTCCTGATATCATTGCTTTCATGGGGTTTCAGCTCAGATGGAGAAATGAATCATCACTTGTCTACAGTCTCACTTAAATATGACTACAATTGTAGTTTGTGAGCTCTGGTGGGTGCAGAAGCCTTGTCCACACACACAAGTGAACGATTCTCTCCCACTGTAACCGGAGCCTTTTCCTTCCATATTCAAACTCTGATCAAATTCTATTTCGGATAAATTGCGCGACTTCATCTTATCATGGTGGACTGATTGTTTATTAAAACTACCCCTTCTAATTTGCTGTGAAATTGATATTATAATTTTTTTAAATCAAGAGAATGAGAAAGACTCTCTCACAGACTGTGGATTGTGTCTGAAGCTAGGATTGAAGTTAAAGGATTTAGGCACCAACAATTTGACAGGAAATCTGCAAGCCTCCACCTCTGCGAAGGAGCAGGTCAACAGATGGATGTGATCACCATCGAATCCCTGTTCGCTCGAGGTCAAACACTGTCCGGACTTCTCTGATATCATGTCCTGTTGGAGCAGACATTACCTACAATTGAATTGTGCAAAGGTGAGGCCTCTATCTTCAGCCCCCAACACAAATCAACTGCCTCGCCACTGAGTGGGGATTGTGGACTTGGAAAGGCACAGCAGGGCAGGCAGCACCCGAGAAGCAGGAGAATCGACGTTTCAGGCAAGAGCTCTTCATTTGGAATGAGGCTTTTGAGCCGAGGCGGTACAGAGACAAATAGGAGGAGTCAAGTTATCTGAGAGTGTGATAGGTGGGTTAAGGTGTGGGTAATGGAAGATTGGTAAGATAACGAGGTTTTTTTTTATTCTTTGTTTTTTTCAACAGTCTCTTTGGAATTTAGAATCGTGGGAATGGAGGTGAGGGCATTTGAATGTTCCTCCTGCCGAATGTGAGAGGTAAGGGTCATGACTATTGTCCCTGCTGACTACATCTGCGGGAAGTGCACCCAACTCCAGCTCCACAAAAACCGCGTCAGGGAACTGGAGCTAGACCTGTATGAACTTTGGATCATTCGGGAGGCAGAGAGGGTTATTGAGGGGAATTACAGGGTGGTAGTCACTCCTCACGTACAAGTAAAAGGCAAAATGGTTACAGTCAAGGGACGGAAGTGCAACTGGCAGGCACTGCAGAGCTCCCCTGTGGCTATTCCCCTCAACAATAAGTATACCGTTTTGAATACTGTTGTGGGGGACGACTTACCAGGGGAAATCAGTGGGGCACCGGGCTATGGCACAGTGTTTATCCTTGCTGGTTAGAAGGGAAGGGGGGAGAGGAGCAGAGCAGTAGTCATTGGGGACTCCATAGATAGGGGACAGATAGAAAGTTCTGTGGGGACGGAAGAGGCTCACCGTTGGTGTGTTGCCTCCCAGGTGCCAGGGTACATAATAGCTCTGATCGTGTTTTTGGGATTCTTAAGTGGGAACGGGAGCAGCCACAGGTCTTGGTACATCGAGCACCAACGATATAGGTCGGAAGAGAGATGGGGATTTAAGGCAGAAATTCAGGGAGCTAGGATGGAAGCTGAGAGCTAGGACGAACAGAGTTGTTGTCTCTGTTTCGTTGCCCGTGACACGTGCTAGTGAGGTGAGGAATAGGAAGAGATTGGAGTTCAACACGTGGCTACAGGGATGGTGCAGGCTGGTGGGTTTTGGATTCTTGGATACTTGGGGCTCTTTCTGGGGTAGGTGGGACCTGCACAAGCAGGATGTTCTTCGTCTGAACCAGAAGGGTACCAATATCCTGGGGATGGGATATTCGCTAAGGCTATTGGGGGTGGGTTTAAACTAATCCAGCAAGGGGATGGGAACCAAAATTGTAGTTCGAGTATACAAAAGGTTGAGAGTATGGAGATCCGAAATCAAGTATCAGGGATGCAAGATGGCACCAGCAAGCAAGGTGTTGGTATGAAGTGTGTCTACTTCAACGCCAGGGGCATCCAAAATAAGGTGGATGAACTTGCAGCATGGGTTGGTACCTGGGACGTCAATGTCGTGGCCATTTCGGATACATGGATAGAGCAGGCACAGAAATGATTGTTGCAGGTCCCAGGGTTTACATGTTTCAGTAAGAACAGTAGGCGGCACGGTAACACAGTGATTAGCACTGCTGCCTCACAGCGCCAGACGCCCCAGGTTCAATTCCCACCTTGGGCGACTGTCTGTGTGAAGTTTTCACATTCTCCCTGTGTCTGCGTGGGTTTCCTCCAGGTGCTCCGGTTTCCTCCCACAGTCCAAAGGATGTGAAGGTTAGGTGAATTGGCCATGCTAAATTGCCCCGAGTGTTAGGTGTAGGGGAATGGGTCTGGGTGGGTTGCTCTTCGGAGGGTCGGTGTGGACTTGTTGGGCCTAACGACCTCTTTCCACACTGTAAGTAATCTAATTTAATCTAAACAGAGAAGATGGTAAAAGTGGAATTCTTGGTCAAGGGACAGCATTGCAGTTGCAGAGAGGATGTTTGGAGAGTCATCAACTGGGGTAGTATGGGCTGAGGTTATAAACAGTAAAGGAGAGGTCACGCTGTTGGGAGTTTTCTATCGTCCTCCGAATACTACCAGAGATATTGAGAAAGGATAGCAAAGATGATTCTCGATAGCAATGAGACAGAGAAGGTAGTTGTCATGGGGGACTTCAACTTTCCAAATATTGACTGGAAACACGATAGTACGAGTACTATAGTTGGATCCGTTTTTGTCCAATGTGTGCAGGAGGGCATCCTGACACATTATGTGGACAGGCCAATAAGGGGTGAAACCACATTAGATTTGGTACTGTGTAATGAGCGCGGCCAGGAGTTAGACTTGGAAATAGGTGAGCACTTTGGTAATAGCGATCACAATTCTGTTATGTTTACTTTAGTGATAGAAACGGACAGATGCATACTACTGCGCAATATCTACAGCTGGGGAAAAGGCAATTACGATGCGATTAGGCAAGATTTAGGCATATGAGGAAGGAAACTGCAGGTTTTGGGCACATTAGAAATGTGGAGCTTAATCAAGGAAAAGCTCCTGAGTGTCCAACATAAGTATGCACCTGTCAGGCATGGAGGAAGCTGTAGAGCGCGGGAGCTGTAATTTATGAAGGAAGTTGAATCTCTGGTCACGATGAAGAAAGAGATTTATGTTCGGATGAGATGTGAAGGCTCAGTTAGGCCGCTTGAGGATTACAAGACAACCAGGAAAGACCTAAAGAGTAAGCTCAGAAGAACCAAGAGGAGACATGAGACGTTGTTGGTGGATAGGGTCAGCATAAACCCTGAGGCTTTCTCCAGGTATTTAAAGAATAAAAGAATGACAAGAGTAAGATTAGCGCCAATCAATGATAGTAATGGGAAGATGTGTGTGGAGAATAGGGCACAGGGGAAGCACTAAATGAATATCTTTCGACATCAATCTCCTAGAAAACGGCCATGTTGTCGAGGCGAATATTGAGATACAGACTACTAGACTAGGTGGGATTTAGGTTCACAAGGAAGAGGTATTAGAAATCCTGCAGAGTGTGAATGTAGATAAGTCCCCTGGGCCGGACGGGATTTATCCTAGGATCCTCTGGGGAGCCAGAGAGGAGATTGCCGAGCCTTTGACATTGATCTTTAAATCGTCATTGTCCACAGGAAGAGTGCCAGAAACTGGAGGATAGCAAATGTGGTTCACCTGTTCAAGAAGGGGAGTAGAGACAACCCTGGTAATTACAGACCAGTGAGCCTTACTTCAGTTGTTCGTAAAATGTTGGAAATGGTTATAAGAGACAGGAGTTATAATCATCTGGAAAAGAATAATTTGATTAGGGATAGTCAGCACAGTTTTGTGAAGGGTAGGTCGTGCCTCACAACTTTTATTGAGTTCTTTGAGAAGATGACCAAACAGGTAGATGAGAGTAAACCGGTTCACTCAGTGTATCTGGTTTTCAGCAAGGCATTCGATAAGATTCCCCAGAGTCGGCTGTTGTACAAAATGCGGGGGAATGGGATGAAGGGAGATATAGCAGTGTGGATCAGTAATTGGCTTGCCGAAAGAAGACAGAAGGCGGTAGTTGATGGGAAATGTTCATCCTAGGCACCAGTTCCCAGTGGTGTACCGCAAGGATCGGTGTTGGGTCCACTGCTGCTCTTCATTTTAATAAACGACCTGGATGAGGGCGTAGAAGGGTGGGTTAGTAAATTTGTAGACGACACTAAGGTCGCTGGAGTTGTGGATAGTGACGACGGATGTTGTAGTTTACAGAGAGACAGAGATAAGCTCCAGAGCTGGGCTGAGAGGTGGCAAATGGAGTTTAATGCGGAAAAGTGTGAAGTGATTCTTGTTGGTCAGAGTAACCGGAGTGCAAAGTATTGTGCTAATGGTAAGTTTCTTGGAAGTGGAGATGTTCAGGAACAGAGATCCTTGAAATTTGCTACCCAGGTTGACAGGGTTGTTAAAAAGGCATACAGTGTTTTAGCTTTCATTAATAGAGGGATCGAGTTTCGGAACCATGAGGTTATGCGACAGCTGTACAAAACTCTGGTGCGGCCGCACTTGGAGTATCATGTACAGTTCTGTTCACCACATTATCAGAAGGATGTGGAAAATTTGGAAAGCGTGCCGATTTCCTTGGATGTTGCCTAGTATGAAGGGAAGATCTTACGAGGAAAGGCTGAGGGACTTGACGCTGTTTACGTGGGCGAGAAGAAGGTTGAGAGGTGACTTAATAGAGACATATAAGATAATCATAGGGTTGATAGGGTGGTAATTATTTCTGATGAAAAAGCGTGAAGTAGTTTTCTCCAGGGCTAAGCTGATTGAGTTTGAAATTCCACTTCTGTGTGTCTCCTTCGAGGAACATGTGGATAACAAGCAGCTGACGCGAAGAATGCTACAGTTTGGCAGGAAGAGCATCATGAGAGAGTAGAAGCCGTAGAGTAACGGGGAAACAGTTGGGGAAGAGACGTATGGGAAGCGGCTTAATGCTTCTCTTCCTATGTAACGACAACACAACTAGAGGAATCCAAAGTAAACAGGCAGGATGATGGGAGCTTACAGGAAGCCAGGCTGCCTCAGGAGGTATACATTCAGCGTGTTTCAATTCTAAACTGCTTGGCCTGTCCTCGAATGGCAGCCTGCTGCCTGTTTACATCTTTGCTTACGTAAACAGGCTCTGGTTTTCAAGTCTAAAGTGAAGGAAGAAGTAGCCAAATGGTTAAATTCCTAATTTTCTGAAAGTCGGTCCCTACTGAGGCATTTGTCAATCTCACAAGATGTGTCTGTGGTAATAGAAAGAACTAAAATTCCACCGAATCGTTCAAAAGAATTGACGTCTTCATTGGAAGCATCTTGCAAAGCAAGTTGTTTATCTTCTTAAACTCGGTTTTCCTAAATATCTATCAAAAATGAGCTGTTTCTGAGTACTTTGTAGCCAGAACATTTGAAAGAATTTCATTCTGTTTGAATTATTTGTGGCACTTTTTAATATACCGATTAATGTCTCCGATCGATGAATGCAACCGAGAATATCAGAGTCAACCTCACAGCGCTGTCAGAGGAGGGGAAGATAGGAGCGTCTTGCACGCTGCTCTTGTGCACATTATCAATTTCAAACCAATCCAATACCTGCAACCCGTGGGAGTTTTAAGAAAACAATTAAAAAGAGCCCTGTTTCAACTCTGTGAATCTTTAGGGGAATGAAGGATGAACTGACCGAATGAGCAGAGACTTTCAAGGTACCTTCCCCTTCTTGAAGGAGCAGGGACATGAACTCTGATGTTCTCGAGGCATGAACTGATCTGAGATATTGAAGCATTCCCATCAGAGATGCTCCACTGTCGTTGTTGTCACTCTCAGCAACAATATAACCTGATTCCCTGACCAGGCACCCAACCCTGGCCGCAGTGATCAAAACACCAACTCTTAATCAATACACCACCAGTGCTTCCTCGCAAGCTGTTGAACTGCTTTTTAATGCCAAAGCATATGGCGTTTAATTTATCAGTACATAAGTCTGAGCAAGTCATCGACTGGTTACAGAATGGAAAGAGGCCCATCATCCAAGTTTTCAGCTCTTGGCCTCTCCCGTTGTGTTCTCAAAAGTTTCAAGATTTGTCGTAATGCTATCATCCAGGCACGTTTTGCAATGTATCCGACTGAAGTTTAAGATGGATAACCTGTGTTTACACCCCCTCGGTGATCTAAACCCCATTTCACTGACAGAGGCAAACACACCGACACATTCTGGCGAAATGACTGTGGCCTTTGGAGAGATCAGCCAGAAAATAGGATTGCACTCAATTGGCTTATTTTGTCCCATTTCAATTTTCAACACCAGAGTTTGATTGCAGCAAAGAAAGGAAGCATTCAGCCATTCCCCTGTCCGTGTTCCTCCCCTATCTAAGCATTGAACTACGGAGGCAGTGTGCTCTGAGAGAAGGATCCTCACTCTTTAGAAAAAGCAACATAATAGATGATTGGATAGCCCATGCATTAGAAACCAATCGGAACAAAACCAAGACAGAACTGAAAGCATCATGAGCAGAAGGATGGGAGACTGTAATGCCGAATCAGACAGGGTCCATGTTGATAGAAACAGCGACTGTCCCTGGAAGTCCAGTCATTTGGATTCCGTGCTCTCACAGCCATGGCCTGCGAATCGTTAGCATTTACTGTTACCAATATGAAATGCTGCCTTCCCCTTAAAAGTAGAATTATGACCTGGACATGCACACATAAATTGTGAAATTGATATAAATTGATGGTTTTTACTTCCATGTTTGGGCTGAAAGTGTAACAGGATGATCATTAATATCCAATATTCAAGCCAGTTAGTGTTGTCACAAAACTACAAAACCAGAGGAAGAGCTGGGAGTTGCATGACTGAAGGAGGTGACTGCTCCTGCTTCCGACCCACTTTTCATCCCTTTTGTCCCAAGTTCAAGTGCAGAATTCAAATACTGGCAATCTGATATATATTTAAATAAAACAGAAAATGCTGGAAGTATTCAGCTTGTCTGGCAGCTTCTGAAAGTGTGGTAGATGTTAACACCATCACAACCTGATTGTCATTACTTTGTATTCACGATAACTAATATCCAAGTCATAACTCATTCAGACACATTTCCTCATCTTTAAAATGTATGCACGCTTTCAGTTTACCATGAGAAACGTGTTGTCAATTAATTCAGTACTGACAGGATAACCGTTTAAAGCTGTATGAAACATGTTGCAAACGGTCATACCAGACAAAATGAGGTGCCACGTGAAGAAATATGTGTTTCATTCAGGAAAGTTAAAATAGAATTGTTCATAGAAAATTGTGGTGAACTTCCTGCCGATTTTTTTGATGAGGTAAGAACAAGTCTTGATTATGCTAATCCAAAGCGATCAGATAAATGTCGATTGGCAAAACAAAAGACAAAAGTTCTGTGAGACTGCTGTGCATGAAACCTGGGGATGATGTGCATGAAACCTGGGCGGCACGGTGGCACAGTGGTTAGCACTGCTGCCTCACAGCGCCAGAGACCCGGGTTCAATTCCAGACTCAGGCGACTGACTGTGTGGAGTTTGCACATTCTCCCTGTGTCTGCGTGGGTTTCCTCCGGGTGCTCCGGTTTCCTCTGACAGTCACAAAAGATGTGCAGGTCAGGTGAATTGGCCATGCTAAATTGCCCGTAGTGTTAAGTAAGAAGGGGTAAATGTAGGGGTATGGGTGGATTGCGCTTCGGCGGGTCAGTGTGGACTTGTTGGGCCGAAGGGCCTGTTTCCAAACTGCAAGTAATTTAATGAAGGAATAGAAGGGATAGTAGCAATATTGATCATAAATTGGCTGCGTGAAAGGTGACTGATGCAGGGTGCCTGCCTGAAACTTCGATTTTTATGATCCTCGGATGCTGCGTGACCTGCTGTGCTTTCTGAGCACGACTCTAATGCTGACTCTGATCTCTAGCATTTGCAGTCCTCACTTTCGTCTGCGGGAAAGGGTACAGAGTCATCATTAACAATTGTGTTTTGAACTGGAAGAATTTTTCAAGCAAACTTTGATTGAGCATTGGTGTGTGGAAGTTCTGGTTAGATTATTTTAGACAAGCAGCATTCTCTGATTTATCAGACCGCCCATCGAGCCCATGAGATTCTCTGATTGGTTGGAGGACCAGTACCTCCAGCTTGGTCCTGTAGGACCGCCTCTTCTTCGCTGTTGAACATTATACGTCATCACTTGGGATGGATCCTGCAGGATGCATAGGGTTAACATGAACTGTGAGCATGCTCGCGGCGAGTGCTCAATGGAACGAAATGTTTTTGTCTCCAATCGACAATCGTTGAGTGAGGGCTAAAGGGGAGGGAAGCGCCAGATGCTATAGCCCAGTTAGAGGTTACAGGTTTGGTCATGAAATGATTCTGGAACCAAACATAGTTTATCTGGGATCGCCAATTAAGCCACAGAGAGCATGAGTCTTCTTCTTAGAAACAGACCCCCGTCAGCGACCGCTATTCCTGTTTCAGTTTTATTTTTTTTTAAATTTATCAGGTTACGGTGGGTTGATCTATCTTTAGTGTGAATAGAGATGAAAATAAGTGATATTGTTTGAACTGATTGCGGTGGTCCATGAGGATGTAACGTTGTTGGGAGACGCTTGGTGACTGGAATTGGTGGGAAAGTGTACCCCATGAACACCTCTATCACTGACCTTGCTGTAAATTTGTCAGAGACGGAAAGAATGGAGCAGGAAGTGGAGGGACAGGACTCCTGAGCAGGATAGCGGGTCGCGGGAGTTTTGGGATTTGGGGTCATTCGTGGCCAATCCCTCAACAAAAACCCGACCCATTGTTTTTCTCACTGCTCCCCTTCCCCAAACTCTACTACCACTCCCTCCACCCAGTATTAACAACATTTTAAAGACGTTTACTTATTTCATACATACTATCTCGCTTTTGTCAGAACATTCAGCAATTTGAGAGCTGAATTGAAATTGAGATATAGAACAGCCAGTGTAAGAATCTCAAAAGTTACTTTGCACCTCCTCGAATTGCTGAAGATCGTATGCTAAAATTGCTCCCCGATTACTGTTTGATAAGTACTTACAGAATTATTTTTTTTAAATCTAGACAATATGTTACTGATATCTGTGTCAGTTAAAACAATTGGTTTTCATATCCCACCTTTAACAGAATGGAAATATGAAATATTAGAACTGGCCTGGCTTGTTGTGATGTTTGATCCTTCTCTATAATTCAGTATGATCTTATATGATCATTCCGCACAGTAACCTGCTACTTCTTTAGGCCTACACCTTATGATCTCTCTTGCCTCAAAACTTTAGATATCTTCATCCTGTCAACATTCCACATTCTGGCTTCAATTACGTTCCATGGCATCAAATTACACTTAGTAACCAGTCTTTGATTAATAAATAAAATCGTCATCTCAGTCTTAAATGGACTACCCATATTCTTAGAAATGACGCCACCTCCCAACCCTCTATGGTTTGGACGCCCTGGTCATTGAAAGCATCATTCCTGCATTTACCTTGTTCGTACCTTTTAGAATTTTACTCGTTTCGGTGACATCCTACTTCATCATTCGAAACTTGAGTGATTTTCATCCAAACGAATCCTCATACGTCAGTCCTGTCATCCCATGAATTAGTCTGGTAAACTTTTATTGTGCCATCTCCGAATGGAGAACATCCTTTATCAGATAAGGATCCCTAAACTGCACTCTCGGTTGTGCTGTCAACAAGACCCTGCATAATTTCAGCAAGTCTTCCCTGCTCATGTGTTCAAATCCTCTCAGTACAAAGGCTAACACACCGTTTGCCTTCCTCACCTGCTGCTGCTCCTGCATGCTTACGTTCAGCGATTTGTGTACAAGAAGACGAGATCGCCTTTCCTATTTTAGTTTCGTAAATTCATGCTGGCTCTGTCCAATCCAATTACTGTTTTCCAGTGTTAGGCTAACTTTTCTGTCATTCCATGTTTTCTCGCTACTTCCTTTTATAAATCGTGGCGTCATATTAACTGAACTCCAAGCCCTAGATATTGTTTCAGTGTCGATAGAATATTGAAATATGACAATTAATTTACTCTATTTAGACTCCACACTCTAGTTACAGAACGCATTCACTGCATTTAGGGTGACTTTATGTACACCTCTTTTTGATTCGCAGTTGGTGGAATTTACTGTCTTTAATCTCATCAATTTCCACAACACTATCTCCCTGATAATACTGATTTCTTTCAGTTCCTCCCTCTCTTTTTCTTCCCAGCACTTTAGGAATATTACTTTTATCATCTGTGATGACAGAACCAATATACATATTTATTTGGTGTGCTATATATTTATCCCGCATTATAACATCCTCTGTTTCTCATTGTAAGGGATTTGTTTTCAATAATCGTTTTTTTTTCAATTCATATACCTTCAGGAGCTTTAACAATTCTTTATATGCTTACTGTTAAACGACATTTTCGTTCTGTATTAATTCTTTCTTCATCTTCTGCTGATGTCTGATGTTTGCTGCTATTTTCAGCCAATTTGTAAGGCTCCTTGAGTGCAATGCTATGCCTAATATCGCTTGTTAGCCATGACATGGCCACGTTTCCCGGTTTCTTTGCGTCAGACAGGAGTGAGAAGCAGTTGCAGTTCCTGCAAATGTTTTTGAAGTGCTTGTCATCCCTTTCAGTTCTGTTCCCCAATTCGTTATACCATGCTCACGCTTCATATCAGTATCATTTCTTCTATTTATATTTCGGCTCATAATCTGAGTCAGCTCTATCACTCTCCACCTTAATGAAGAGTTCTCTCACTGACTTCTTCACTCTTCCTGAGTGACAGCATAGAGATAGATTGTCAATTATTCCTTGACATATATACAAATAAAGCTTTGAAATCAAAGTTGACATATTCCCAGGCCTGCTGACTCATTAGAGAGAGAGAGAGAGAGAGAGGGAGAGAGAGAGAGAGAGATCGCGCGATTTAACTGTTGGTGCTTTAACCTGAGAGTCGTTGTGCCTCAGGCACAAGGTGAAAATGTGGGGACTTCATGAGACCAGTACAAGAACTGTGCACATGCTGCTGCTGTCATTCTTCATCGAAATCTCGTCGACCAGCCAACTAATCAAGGATGCTCTGCCCTCCATTTGTGTCCTTAATGTAGCGACTCAGAAAACCGTCTCATACATATACCACGTAAGTCTCCTCCACTGATCTGACTTGCTCAGTCTATGGGCAGGTTGAAGTCACAGGCAATAGCGAGAAGGCCACAAGATAAAGGAGCAGCATTAGGCCATTCAACCCATCGAGACCTCTCCAATATTTGGTCATGGTTGATATGTTTCTCAACCTCATTCTTCGGCTTTCTGCCATCTCCTGTAACTGTTGATCCTCTTATCAATCAGGGACCTATCTATGTCTGTCTTGAAACATTGCAATGTCTTGACCACTAAGCCCTCTACGGCAGAATTCCAAAGAAATTCCTCCGCATCTCACTTCAAAATGGTCATCCTTTCTCTCTATACTGTGCAGTCGGCTCCTGGTCTCTCGTGCTAGTTAAAAAACTTCTCCACAGCCACTTTAATTGCCCCTCTCTGTATTGTTTAAGTGTCAATCAGATTCTCCTCAAACTTCTAAACTGCATCAAGTACAGCCCCCGAGTTTTCAACATTTTATGACAAGCATTTCTTCCCCCCAGGATCATTCTTTTAAACCTTCTTCGGACCCCATCCAATGTCATCATATCTTCTGGAGTATTGTGTACAGTTCTTGTTTCCTCGTTATGAGAAGGATTTTATTATATTGGAGAGGGTTCAGAAAGTATTTACCAGAATGATGTCATGAATAGAAGTCTTCTGTTATAAAAATAGGCTGCGGTTTCTTTTTCACTGGAGCAGAGGACTTCGACGTTTGGCCTTATAGAGATTTGTGAAATCACGAGGAGCATAAATAAGATTACTATCAAAGGTGAGGGAGATCGCATCCAGGGGCATATGTTTGAAGTACGAGAAGGAAGATTTATAAAGGACATGAGTGGCAGCATTTGTTTTACACCCTTTGGTCACTGTGTGCAATAAACCGCTGGAGGAAGTGATGGATGCAACTACAGTTAAATTATTTAACAGTCAAAGTTTGTGCGAAGATTTGTCGCTCGGGTGCTAGTTGTTGTGGTTCTGTTCGCCGAGCTGGAAGTTTTTGTTGCAAACGTTTCGTCCCCTGGCTAGGCGACATCATCAGTGCTTGGGAGCCTCCTGCGAAGCGCTTCTTTGATGTTTCCTCCGGTGTTTATAGTGGTCTGTCCCTGCCGCTTCCGGTTGTCAGTTTCATCTGTCCGCTGTAGTGGTTGGTATATTGGGTCCATGTCGATGTGTTTGTTGATGGAGTTTGTGGATGAATGCCATGCCTCTAGGAATTCCCTGGCTGTTCTCTGTCTGGTTTGCCCTATGATAGTAGTGTTGTCCCAGTCGAATTCATGTTGCTTGTTGTCTGCGTGTGTGGCTACTCAGGATAGCTGGTCGTGTCGTTTCGTGGCTAGTTGATGTTCATGTATGCGGAGTGTTAGCTGTCTTCCTGTTTGTCCTATATCGTGTTTTGTGCAGTCCTTGCATGGTATTTTGTACACTACATTCGTCTTGCTCATGTTGGGTATCGGGTCCTTCGTTCTGGTGAGTTGTTGTCTGAGCGTGGCTGTTGGTTTGTGTGCCGTTATGAGTCCTAGGGGTCGCAGTAGTCTGGCTGTCATTTCTGAGATGCTCCTGATGTATGGCAGTGTGGCTAGTCCTTTTGGTTGTGGTATGTCCTCGTTCCGTGGTCTTTCTCTTAGGCATCTATTGATGAAGTTGTGCAGCTATCCGTTTTTGGCGAATACCTTGTATAGGTGTTCCTCTTCTTCTTTTTGCAGTTCTGGTGTACTGCAGTGTATTTAACAGTCATTTGGATAAGTAACTGATTAGGAATGTATTGGAAGTTTTTGGGACAACGGCAGGCAGGCGGGTCTATTTTAATTTGGCAAAGAGTTCTGCATGGTATATATGGAGTGAATGGTCTGCTAAACTGCTGTATGACTCTGAAATACCCTTAGATATCGGACCTAACTTCCTGCAATATTCCAAATGCAGTCTGACTACGACTATATAAATGCTCAACTGGACATCTCTGCTCTTGTATTTGAGGCCCCTTGATATAAATTATAAAATTGAATTTTCCTTCCTGAATTCCAACTGAACCTGCCTGATCTAGGGCTCCCAAGTCACTTTGTCCTTCGGATTTCTAAAGGCTTTCCGTGAACAGAAATCAGTCGAAGCCTGCCTTCTTCCTCTCATACTGCATAACCTGACACATCCCTTTTTGTATTGCATTTGCCACTTATTTGCCCACTCTCTGCGCCTGCCTAGCATCTTATGAAGTTTCCCAGCTTTCTTGACATGACCTGTCTCTCAAACTACGTTTGTGTCAAGTGCAACTGTAGCGAAAATGCACTCTGTTCCTTTGTCCAGATGTTTAACGTGTAACTTGAATAGTCATGCTCTCAACACCGATGGCTGTGCAAGTCTTAAAAAATCAGTAGCTGCCATCCTGTAAAAGACCCCTCTGTTCTCACTCAGCCAGTCAGTCAATCCCCTCCTTGTCACTAACAGCATGCTTTTACCTTATTTAGCAGTCTGCTATATGGCACCTTATCACAGGACTTATGAGTATTGAATTCGATCACGTCCACTGGCTCTGCTTTGCCTAACTTACTTGGTACTTCCTCAAAGAGATCTAGCATAGCTGTCAGACATGACGTCCACTTGATGAAGACATGCAGACTTTGCTGTAATTTACCATCCATTTCCAAGTACTGTGCAACACTGTCAGTAGTCTGTGTCTGCCTCTCCCCTTTCTTTCAGCAGGGGTGTTGCATTTAAAAATTTCCCGTCATCTGGGACCCACCCTGACGCCGATGACTCCCGACTGATCACGACCAATGCGTCCACAATCTCCTCAGCAATCTCCTTCAGAAATCAGGAATGCAGTCCATCTGGTCTCAGTAACTTAATCACTTCATACCTTGCAGCTTCCCCGGCATCTACTGGTTATTGTTGGCATTTCATTCACTTCTCCCTACGTGTCTATTAATTCACATATTTTGTTGTTGTCTTTCATTGTGAAAACTGATGCAAAGTACGTGTTCACCTGCACCATTTCGTTGTTCCCCATTACGTCTTCTCCAGTGCACCAATTTGCACTCTTCTCTCTGTTGTCTCTCCACCATTCAGGCGCTCTGCCTGTATTGCTGATGAAGGGCTTTTGCCCGAAACGTCGGATTTTCCTGCTCCTCGGAAGATGCCTGAACTGCTGTGCTTTTCCAGCACCACTCTACTCCAGAATCTTGTTTCCCGCATCCGCAGTAATTGATTTTACCGAGTTGACTTTAACCCTACTGCGAATACTCTTGCAAGGATGCCTGCCTTGAAGAAATTTTCCTCCTCTCTCTACAAGAATCTCAAGGAGTCCTCTTCCACTGCAACTCCCAGGCCAAGTCCTCTGCCCTGAAGCTACCTTCTCCCACTCTCCTCACTGACCTGTCACCTTCATCCTCACCCACAATCACCTATTGTACTCTATTCTACTTTCTCCCCATCCCCGCGCTCCTCACATTTAATTCTCCACCCGTCGGGCTCTCTGCCTGTACTCCTGATGAAGGGCTTTTGCCCGAAACGTCGGAATTTCCTGCTACTCGGATGCAGCCTGAACTGCTGTGCTTTTCTAGCACCACTCTACTCAAGAATCTGGTTTCCAGCATCTGCAGTCATTGTTTTACCTTCCTATTCTCTCTGTAACCTTTTAAATATGTTAACAAACTCTTGCACCATTCTTTATATTTCAAGTCCACACACTTACGTACTAAATCTTAATAACTCATCTTGCCATTTCGGTTGTTCTCTGCTCATTATTGAACCCTTCCAAATGCTCTAGGTTTCACTAATCTACACCAGATGGTGTTTTTCTTTTGTTTCTGTGCTCTCACTGACTTCTCTTGTCAGTCATGTTTGCTTTATCCTCTCTTAAGCATGTTCAGGTGGCGTGAGCAATGGATCCGGTGTTACTCGGCGCTGACGGAGTGCCATTTGGACTTGAGATAACGTCCGCCAACTTCTACAGTATAGCACAGTACATGGAACAAGACTGTGACCAGGACACAATGATTATTAATTTCTCTCCTGGCCTGGTAGAGAAGGGTTTACGAAACTGCATTTACAGTGAGTTCAGAGGAGAGTATTTACACACACCAAACCCAAACCAAGGTATATTTGTGTCTTCTAAATTTCTTACCTGGATTGACAGTGATAAATTTTAGATACCTCTTTTTGTTATTTTACCATAACTCTTGTCGACTGTGTCTTTATGAGTTTTCCACCAATTACCATCCCCAGAGCCTGTGACTGTCACAAATCTACTCCATTTTCCTTCTGCTTCTCAGATCATAAGGATGAGGAAAATCTGCTTCATTTTTATTTCCTGATGTCTGTCTGCGCACGCTAAAACATTCATCTACCTTCTTTCCCTGCACAAACCCGACCAGCTAAGGTTTCCAGCATAGCCTCTTTTATTTAAAAAAATATTTCAGCTGCTGCAGTATTTTGCTATTATTTCCTTGCAGGTGTTTCTCACAGCACTGAGTCTAAAAGTACAGATGTTCCAACGATTAGCTGCTTTCTTACTGAGTGGTGGATGCAGAAACAGATCCATGGCAGCCTGTGTGAGTCTTTTTTTCTTTAATTTTAGTCGCAATTACCGAATGATTGCAACACAAGATAATTTGGCGCATCGTGCCCATGCTGGTTCCCTGAGCAGATTAGTTCACCCCACTCTCCAGCCCTTTCATGAGCAAGACTGGCTGATATTGTCAATCTCCAATTGCCTATGTAGAAGTCGATGGATTATCTTCTGGAACTGCTGCAGTCCACGTAGTGCACGTGGTCCCAGATTACTGGCAGGTGAGGAGTTTCAGGTTAAACACCTGGAAATGATGAAGGACTTGCAATGGATATCCAAATCAAAAACATCAGATTGTAATTCTACCCCGTTTTCCATCTGTCAAAATGTCCAAAATGATTCACAGGAATGTGAAAAGGCAACACTTGACACTGAGCCACATAAAGAGTTGTTTAGACACTTAACTGAGCATGTTTGAATTGGTTCTCTCTCAATTATATTCTTCAAATCAATTTTATAGGGTATTAGAAGGATTGATTTGCACTCAGCAAATTTGGATCAAAGATCACAGCAGAGTCTGACGGAGTCACATCATTTATCCTAACCTGAATAGTATGGTGTTCTGAACAGGAAAGGTACAAACCTCGTTCAAAGTCTGGAGAAAAAGAGCACGTGTTTGTGGGCGAGGCTTCAGCTGATCATCTGGCCTGGCAAGACGCAAAGCGAATCAGCACAGTGAGAAACTTTGCAAATGTCAAGATTGTGGAAAAGGAGAAAGTGAGGATCGCAAATGCTTGCAATCAGTGTCGAAGAATGTGGTACTGGAAAAACACAGGCCGTCAGTCAACATCCAATCAGAAGCCCTTCATCGGGAGATTAAATGTCCCAAAAATACGAAACAAGGGACAAACAAATAAGAACAGGAAAGAGGTCGTACTTCAAAAGTTAACTGGACTAAAGTTTGAGTCAATTAGACCAGACCGGCTTCATCCCAAAATGTTGAAGAAAGAGGAAGACAATGAGAGAATGTGGATGCGCTGGGAGTCATCTTTCAAGTTATGTGATCTCTGCAAAGTCTCCTGTGGAGTGGAATTCACGTTGGAACCCCACTGTTTTGCTTGTTCAGGATGCTTTTTATCCGGTCCCACACAACATCACAAAACACAATGGGGTTGGAGAAAACGTGCCAGCATTGATTAAGGATTGTTTACCAGCTGGAAAGCATAGAGTAGGAATAAGCGCACTTTTTACTCACGTTGGTGTTCTGTTACGGGTGAAGTACCACAAGGATCAGTGACAGCACTGCTGCCTCACAATGCTCGAGACCGGGGTTCAATTCCATCGTCACGCGATTGCCAACATGAATTGTGCACATTCGTAGTGTCTGCGTGGGATTCCTGCGGATGCTGCTGTTTCTGCACACAGTACAAATAGTCACGGTTTAAGTGAATTGCCCATTATATCCAAGAATGTCCAGGCTTGGTGGATTGGGCATGCGAAAAGCAGCATTATAGGGAGAGAGTAGGGCCTCATTGCATTGCAGAGATTCTATGATTCAATGCTTGAACCAAATTGTTCCCAACCATTATACATGATTTGGACATTTGGACCTCTTGTAATTTTTCCAAACTTGTTGATGACATCAACTGGATCGGAATGTACATTGTAAGGAGAATGGTGGGAGCGTTCAAGTGAAGTTTGACAGCCTCAAGAATGAGTCAGTAAATGGCAGTTTATCCATAACACACGATAGCTCCACAAAGAATATCAATAATCTGGTAAAATCTGACTACCTTTTCGCAAAGTATCTTGAATTTTCATCATACCCTTGATGTTCTTTCTGCAAGTGCCTTGCTCAACAACTTTATTAAAAAAAACATTGAGAAGCTTTCATGTGATAGATGTTAAGCTAACTACTTGTCATTTCCCTTCTGTTCTGACTAAATAAAACTCACTGATCTGCATGGGTTGGAGAAATTGACGACTGTAGATGCTGGAGATCAGAGCTGAAAATGTGTTGCTTGAAAAGCGCAGCAGGTCAGGCAGCATCCAGGGAACAGGAGAATCGATGTTTCGGGCATAAGCCCGAAGAAGGGCTTCCTGAAGAAGGGCTTATGCCCGAAACATCGATTCTCCTGTTCCCTGGATGCTGCCTGACCTGCTGCGCTTTTCCAGCAACACATTTTCAGATCTGCATTGGTTCCCACGATGACTCTCCACTGATTTTATAATTCTCAGATTTGTTTTCAAATCCATCCATGATCTTATACCCCATTAATCCACCACTGCTTCCAGCCCAACATTCCTCTGTGCTCTTCCCACTCCTCTACTTCTGCTCTCTGTATTCGAACGCTCCTTACTCCCCCACTGCCATATATGGATTTTACACTGAATGAGAGAGTCTGAAGCAGTGTTGCATTGCACTAAACACTACAGGCTACTGCTCTTGGCGGTAATATGGAGTTCTACCTCATCACCATGTTATCCAAAAAAATTAGATCAATTCATTCTCATGACTATGATGTAGATTCCTGCAAAATACTTGACTATTTTCTGTGTGCTGGCAAGTACAGTATCTTTCTCTATCCCCTGTTTCACTTTGACTGTGACATGGCACATTTTACTGCTCCTTTATCCACTTATAACTGTCCTTTGTTTGAGGTCTGTATTTCTGGTTTTGTGTGCGGTGGACCAGTGACAACCTGATGTGCAATTCCAAATTGTTATGACGTTGAAAATGTGTGCTGTACCTTGAAGAGAGGTAGAATGTTGTTCTGCACTGAGAGCTTACGAGAGCAGTCTCAGAGTTTACTGGAAAATTGAAAATATATAACATTTGGCTGTGAAATAGGTACCTGAGTTGGTTGCTGTTTTGACGACAATTCAAATTTAACCAACGAGATTCATTTACGTCTCTGTAAATTAAAAGCCAATCGATTTTGAATTTATTATTCTGCCAACATCGAACAAATGAGATAATCCGATTTGGGGGTATAAGAAAGGTAGGCATTTTGAACGTCAGACAGAGTTACTGCCATCAAGGGAGAACTACAGGAGGAAAAGAAAAGCCAAAAACAAAAAGACCGATTGCGAAATGAAGGGAAATGACTCTGGCAATTTGTGCAGCTAACACCAAACGAATGTTTGCATGAAAGCTGCTGGGTTGCGCTGTTAGATCTTATCATCATCACGATCACATGTGCCCCACACGCTGACAATTGATAACTCGGCCGAATCTCAGTTCATCTGCTGCTGAAACTTTCATTTGTTTCCCCTTTGATATCATTAGAGGGGACTTTAAATGAAAAGGCTGGCGATTTTGCTCGATTGAAAAATGGTAGTTCTGAGAAATGATGTTTTAAATGAACATCAAACGCGACTGTAAAAATTCAGCGAAGGAACAAAAAATGCAGTGACACTGGTGGAAGAGTGCCACAGAGACCAGAAAAACTTAGTGGTATAGTGGAGCTAATGGCAGTTAATCTCTCAATAATGATCAAGTAAAAGGGTAGAAATAACAGTGGATTTTCACAACTCCAATGTAGTGTGTCATTGTAATGCGAAATGATTTTTGAAGTGATTTCAAGAGCACTGTTTTGATCAGTCATGGCAAGACAAACAAGAGCAGCACAATAGGAGGAATGGCGTCGGGAGAGCATCTTGGTAGTAGAGATCAAAAACCAGTCAGCTTAACGTCAGACTGAAGGCACCTCGCACAAGAATTGGACTAGTATTTTTGACAAGGTGTGTGTTTATTTTACAATGGCAATCTGGTTAAAAGATAAACGTCTGTGGCATTAATGGAAACGTAGCAAGTAAGGTGCCATACTGGCTTAGTGGCAGGAAATCAAGACGAATTGTTAACATGTAATCTCTGGTCCATGCCAGTAAAGTCTCCGACATAATGATTGATTTCACAACCACCGGGATTGAAATGGATCGAATGGTTTCCTGTTCCCGATGATGGGATAGGACACGTTTACCCATCAAGAGTGACAGCAGCAACACAGACAGAATGGTGCCGATGTGCACGTTAGATTATGGAATGCCTCAGTGAATTGGCAGGAGCGATGTAAAGGAGGGTTAATGGCCTTGTAAGGGAGGGAAATCTCTGAAAGTGCGTGGGTTTGAATTCTGATTTATGAAATGGAGAATTGTGATATTCCACATAAGTAACAAGTGTTGCGGAATATCATATAATCTCGTGTTCCCAGGGCGCAGCAGTGAAGGTCAAACTGGAAATTGGCATGAGGATGAGCCCGCTGTGTCGGTATAAAGGTTCATGAAACGCCGGGGCTGGGACTCCAACCTCACCTGTAGTTCCTTCTGTTGACATGGAGCAAGGCGCATTGTGATATCAGATTGGGATCTCCAACTTATATGGAGCAGCTTCTGTTGGCATAAAACAGGGGCATTGTGGCAGCAGGCTGGACGTTCCAACCTCACCTGGAGCAGATTGTATTGATAAGGAGCACGGACCGATGAGACGTAAAGTTGGAGAAAGGATACTCAGTTATTTTAATCTGAATTAAAGTAGTATTTAGCAGGACCCATGTTTGTAGATTGAGTGAATATCTGTCCCAGGGAAATCTCGCAAAAAGAAGGGAAAATGTGGCAAGGATTCAGCTCGTGGAAGAGAATCTGTGCAGAAAGAAACACAGGTAATATTTTCTTTTTCTGCCTTTTATCATAAGACTGACTGCGTATTTGGTTAAATTGCAGCAAGTGATTTTCAGCTCGTGCCATGATATTATATTTCCTGAAAACCCATACAAGTCAGTAAAGCGAACTAAACTTCCAAAAATTAACGGTATATACCTAGATCAAAGGGAGAGGACAGAGGGTGGTGGTGGAGGGTTGTTTTTCAGACTGGAGTCCCGTGACCAGTGGAGTGCTACAAGGATCCGTGCTGGGTCCTCTACTTTTTGTCATTTAACTGGAGTTGTGGTGGACAGCGAAGAGAGTTACCACAGAACAGGATCTTGACCAGTTCGGCCAGTCAGCTGAGAAATAGCAGATGGAGTTTAATTCAGATAAATGTGAGGTGCTGCATTTTGGGAAAACAAATCATAACAGGACTTCAACACTTAATGGCAATGTCCGAGGGAGTGCTTCTGAACATACAGACCTTGGAGTGCAGGTTCATAGAATCCTGATGTTTGAAATTTAACTTGAAAGTGGAGTTGCAGGTAGATAGGATAGTGAAGAAGGCGTTTGGTATGCTTTCCTTTATTGTTCAGAGTATTGAGTACATGAGTTGGGAGGTCATGTTGCGGCTGTACAAGACATTCGGAAGGCCACTGTTGTAATATTGCGTGCATATCTGGTCTCCTTCGTATCGGAAAGAAGTTATGAAATTTGAAAGGGTTCAGAAAGAAATGAGGATTCTGTCAATGTTGGATGATTTGCTAAAGAGGGAGTGGCTTAATTGGCTGGGACTGTTTTACCTGGCGCGTCGGAGGCTGAGGCATGACTTATTAGAGGTTTTCAAAATTATAAGGGTCAAAGATATGGTAAATAGAAATAGTCTTTTCCCTGGGGTCTGTGGGTCCAAAATTAGAGGGCATAGTTTTACGGTGAAAGGGGAAAGATATACATGAGACCCACTGGGCAACGTTTTCACACAGAGAATAATAAGTGTATGGAATGTGCTGCCAGAGGAAGTGGTGGAGGCTGGTACAATTGCAATATTTAAGAGGCATTTGGATGGATATACGAATAGAAAGGTTTTGGAGGGATATGGACGGAGTGATAGCAGGTGTGACTTGATTAGGTTTGGATACCTGGTCAGCATGGACGAGTAGGACCAAAGGGTCTGTTTCCATGCTGTGCATCTCTCTGACTCTATGACTCTATTTGATGTTGACATTATGCTCGAGTTTATCTTGATTTATGGAGGAAAAGCTGGAAGCTAATGTTGAAATTTACAGGATCAACGATGAACCCATTCAATGACTGAACAGACAAGAGGCTGAATAGAAGCTTCATCATGACAGATATGTTTTCATTATGAATCGCGCTGAAACACAACGTGGGGAGGATTGGACTGAAGTAGTGGTGGTGATTTTCTTTCCTGGTTAAATATTTGAATATGACTGCTATTTCTCCTCTCCTTGTTAACATCAAAACTCTGAAGCATGAAAGCGTGAAGAACATATGGGGCTAGTGGCGCAAAGTCTAACGTGCCTGACTCAAGATCAGAACATTGTAGATTTCACTCCGCTCTAGCTCGAGGTTAACACTGGTATTTATTAATCTCACAACCTAATCTTCCTCATTGTTCTGAAGCCGAGATGAATCTTGAGCTCCTGATATGCAGACACGAGAATCTCTTTCAGTACACATCCCTGAGAACATCACAGTCAATGTCGCACAAGTGAGGAAGACCAAATAGTCCCACACACTGCGAATCGGCACTTTTCAATTTCACAGAGCCATCGACCCAATCGCTGCGGCTCATAGTAATGGCAAGGAAACAAAATAAATATCTCAGTCTCATGTTGGTTCATGGAGTGCCGAGGCACCTTCTCCTTCTTTAAGAGGCTGGAACATTGGCTCTGATGTTCGTGGAGACATTGATTGATTCGAAGCATTGAAAGGAATCCTATCACAGAAGCCCACGCTGTTGATGCTGAACAAAACGGCCCTTACTGGGAATTGAACGCGGTCTGCAGTGGTAAAAGTGCCAATTCAGAACCACGACACGACCAGGGACGAGTACAACGGTCGGAGGCACGTAGTCTGACAGCCCTCAAATGTGTTGGACGCGTTCTTTGCAGAAACAACCGCTTCACTATCCTCATTCCATTTTCCATCTCTTTGCCTTGTATGCCTTAGCATCAGGAATACAGATTGAATATCTCTGAAGGTTGTGTTGATTTCATCACAATGAGTTGCAGATTTATCCACCACCACTACTGGTGGATAAAGTTTTTACTGCTTATCTACTGAAAACTTTCTGCCTCGTACATTTAATCGACACCACTTGGCGTTTGTCCGAGAGGAAACATTTCTTTCAGCCGAACATGCTTTTATCTCTCATTGTTTTGAACATTTCAATCATGTTTCCTCACAATCTCCTCTTCTCTATTGAAATTAGAACAGAAAAACTGATCGTATGCATTGTGTCATTTTCCAGAGCCTGATGTTCCAGTGATTTCCGGAACATGTCAGTAAAAATTGCTACATGAGCACTGATCTCACAACAGCAGTATGTAAATGGATCGATTGGTTTTAAGGTCCTAATTGTGGGATTTGGTCACGTTCGCCCAACAACATGGACTGCAGCTGCACAGACTGAACAATGTCAATGCGAGTGCTTGATAGCCAAATGCCTCAGGGAAATTGGAGGAGGAACCTAAAGCAGGGTTACTGATCGTGGGATGGGGAGAAATCTCCGAGAATTGGTGGGTTTGAATCCTGATACAGAGACAGCAGAGATGTGAAAGGGCGAGGGTTTGAAGGAGCAAAATCATCACCTCGACGAATATTTTCATGTCAAAAAAGATTGATTCGCTCCTGCTTTTGTTAAGCATGTCTTACTCTGCATAAAACGGTAACAAGTGACAATACTGGAAGTCAAATTGCAGATGATCTTTCTGCTGCCACTACGCAAAGTGCTAACCACTGCATGATACCGGCACCGCATGGAATAGCATGATGCAAAAAGCAGTAAAGATAGTGGCAGAGGATATGTTAGGAACAGGACCACATGAACAGTAGTAATACTTGACAAACAGTGACTGAGACATGCAAACTCATGGTGAGCTGAATGGTTAACTTCGGTATCTCCAGAGCCGATGGATATTTCATCACTTAGTTTGTTGAAGGTGAAGATTGATATAGTTCTCCAGAAAATGAAAGCATCAGGGAATAGCGCAGGGAATTGCTGGAATGTATTTCTGCAAAAGAAATGTAGTTTACCATCGGTTACTTTAGCAATTTCGTCATACAAGGAAGTGACCATTGCTGTGGAATATCATATAGTGCCAGGTTTCATGCCTGGAATACGAGAAACTGTGTGGTGCAGCAGCGAAGATCAAACTGGAAATGCGGATGAGGATGAGGCAACGGATATGAGTTCAGAAATGAAATCATTGAGTGTGAAGTATTTCACTGAAAGTACAGAGTGAATTGAAATGCCGGGGACTTGGAGTTCCAACATTGCGTGGAGCAGTTTCTATTGACGTGGTATACGTCGCATCAGGCTGGGAGCTCCAACCTGAACTGCAGCAGCTTCCATTGACACGAAGCAGGGAGCACTGGGATATCAAGCTGGAAGTTCCAACTGTATCTGGAGCAGCTACTATTGACATCTGCACTGAGAGAAATGGAGGTAATGTTTTCTCTCTCTGAGCTATCTCATATGGCTAACTCTGCTCTGGGCAGAAAGGGAATTTGTTTGGTCATTTCATTTTATTGAATTTCTTGTAAACTCGCACAGGCCGTTAAAATACTTTCAGACTTCGAAAATCAGCTTGGATACGATGTTGTGATTAGGCATTAGTTGATCAAAAGTGATGGAGCAAAATCAGTGCAGTGAATTTGAAATTCATCAGATGAGCGGAGATCCCATTGAGAGGCTGAGTAGACACAAAGTGAATGGAAGTTTCATGAGGATGAATGTCTTTTCGTTACAAAACCTCCCGCTGCACAAAGAGTGGATCATTGGAGTGAAGCAGTAACGGTGGTTATCTTTCCTGGTAATTCAACTTGTGAACATGAGTACGATTGGTCATATCCGTGTTTAGATCACAACTCTGCAGAATGCCAACCTCAAGCACGCGCGAGCACAATGTCACAATGGATAATGCGCATGGTTATGGTCCAGAGATTGTAGTTATGGTTTCGACTTGGTTCAAGAGCAAGACTGGCAGGCTTCAACTTCACATACAAGTTAATTTACCGCACAATGTAGCACATACAACGGGTCAGTGGCACAATGGATAACATATCTAACTACAGATCTACTGTGTGGAGCTTCGATTCCAACCTGGCTTGCGGGCAGCGCTGACTTTATTGCACTTAAAACTGACTGTTCTGAAGCCGAAATGAGGTTTGCACCTTGAACTGCAGGGACAGGGGTCCCTTCATTAAATACCCCTGCGACCGTCAGAGTCAATATCCCAGAGTCATCACTGGGGGGGAAAGCTGAATTCTTCAATCAGGTTGCCCTCTACACCTTTCAACTTTCCGAGATTCACTGTGGCACCTGCGATTGTGAAGGAAACGAGACACAGAGCCAAGTCTCAGCTTTGACAATTTTGGGAAAACCTTTAGGAAGCGGAATCAGAGGAGAATGGCGAGTGATCTGTCTGAATGAGCAGAGACTGCCGAGGCACCGTCCCCTTTATTTAAGAGTCTGGGACATTGTCTCTCATTTCTCGACGTCATTAATTGATCCGAGGTACTAAAAACACTCCACTTGCAGGGGGTCTGCTTTTGCTGATGTCACTGTCAGGATCAAAACAAACCCAACTCCCGGACTGAGAATCAAAGCCGGGTCACAGCGAAGGAAGCGAAAAAAATGGACCTGCTAGCCCACCATGGACAGCTACACGAATACCACGTATGTGTAGAATGACAGCCCTCAAGGTCGTTGTACATGCTTTCGTCAGATGCAATCGCTTGACTATCTTTATTCACTTTCATCACTTGGCCTTATATGCATTCACAACTCAAGTTCAGATCCGTGTATTTCTGAAGGTTATGTGGGTTCAGACAGTGAATCCAGATTCAACCATCCGCTTGCTGATGAGATTTTTCTGCATATATCCTCAATCCTTTCCACTTCTTAACTTCAGTCTACGCCCCTGTTGATCGGTCAAGAGGAAACGTTTCTTTTAGTCTGCATTGTCCATGTCGCTCATTACTTAGTGCATATGAAACATGTATCCTCACAGTTTCCTCTGCCTTAAGAAAACAACCCCAGTCAAAACAATCTGAATGTGAATTGCAGAACTGCACGCAATATTTCGGGGGAACCGAATGAGCAAATGAAATAATTGACTGGAGAAAGCCACAGAAACTTGTCGTTTCCAATAAAACATCATTTGCTCAATCCTGCGCTGTACACTTACCCTGAGCCCGATGTTCCAGTAATCTCTTGTCCGTGTCAGTAAAAGCTGCTCCATGAGGATTAATTACAGAACAGCTGCAGCTAAATGGATTGAATTGCTTGAAGATGCCGACCATGGGTTTGAACACTTTCACCCAAAACAGTGACCGCAGTAGTACAGAATGAACAGTGTAAATGTGAGTATTATATTGCGCAATACCTCAGTGAAATGGGAGGGAGGACGTTTAGGCGAATTAGTTCTTGTGGGAGGGAGAGATTTCTTCAATAAAGGGTGGTTATGATATGTGAAACGCAAAGATGTGAGATAGCGAGTGTTTGAAGAAGGAAACTTATCACCACGTAGAGTATTTTTATGTAAAACATAGATTGATTTTCTCAACGTTTGCTAAGCACATATTATATGGAGTAAAACGGGTAAAATGCCGATTGCTGTGACAGTGATTCGAGCAGAACTTGCTGTGTTGACAATGCCAAGGAAGAACCATTTCATGATCCTGGCGCCACATGGAAAAGCACGATGCAAAAAGCAATAAGGATCGGGTCAGAGGTTATGCCAAGAACAGAAACACACGCACAAAGGAATACTTGTCAAACAGTGACTGAGATGTGGGAACTCAGATTCGGTTGCATATATATCGCTTCTATGTCCGGAGAGACTGTAGAGATTGCAACACTGAGATTGTAGGATGTTACGTTTGCGAGATATCTACAAAACTTCAAAGGGTCATGGGATACTGCAGGGTATCGCTGAAATGTATTTCTCAATAACACTGTATTTTAACATCGGTTACTTCACCAATTTCCTCACTTATTGACGTAATCATATAATGGAATGTCATATAATCCCAGTTCAAGGACGTGGAATCAGAGAAATTGATTTGCAGTGCACCCAAAACTAATTGGAAATGGTAATGGCGTTCAGCGCGAGCATGTGGCTGCGAAAATGCAATCGGTGAGCGTAATGCCATTCGCTGATGATATAGATGCGCGTGAAATATCGAGGCTAAAAGCTCCCGCCTTAAGGAGACCGGCTTCAATTCCCACGCATCAAGAAGCAGTGGGACATCAGGCTCGGAGCTCCAATTTCACCTGCAAGAACTTGTATTCACAAGGAACACGGAACTTTGGGACATCAGCTGGTCGAATAGATACTCAACTATTTTATTCTTAAGTCAGTAGTTTTCAGCAGGATACTTGTTGTGGATTGAAAGAATATCTACAACCGGGACAGTCAAAATTACAAAGAAGAATTCTGCAAAGAGTCAATTCTTGGAGAAGCATCTGTGCAGAGTGATGCAGAGGAATGTTTACCTCATCTGCCATCCTCATATGTTTGACTTTGCACTGGATTAATTTCCATGAAGGGATTTCTTTGCTCGGTTCACAGTATTCACTTTCCTGCATATTCGCAAAAGTCGCTACGTACTCGAAACCTCTGAAAATTAACTGGTATATACAATGTGGTGATTCGGCTCACATTCACGTCAGTTATGCTGAAGAAGTGGATTCGAAATTCATCACATCACATTCCATTAAATGACTAAGCAGACAGAGTGTGAATGGAAGCTTCATGAGGACATATGTGTTTTTTTTTTGAAAAATTCGTTGCTTTGAAAGGTGATGAAGATTAGACTGAAGCAGTGACAGTGATTATCTTTATTGCTTGTTCAACTGGTGAACATGACTGCTATTAACCGTGTCCGTATTAACATCACGGCTGTTAAAGCTGCGCATCGGGCCAGTGGCGCAATGGATAACGCGCCTGACTATAAATCAGGAGACTGTAGGTTCGAATCCTACCTGGCTCGCCGGCAGGGCAGATTTTAATTCCGCTTAAAAATTGATTTTTCAAAAGCCGAAATAAGGTGTGAGTTCCTCATCTGCAGGAACGAGAATGCCTTCATTTATTGCCCCCGAGAACATGAGAGTCAATGTCCCAGCGTCATCACAGGAGGGAAGCCGAATAGTCGCGCGGGTGACTTATGGGCACCTTTCCATTTCATAAAGCCACTGATCGAATAATTGTTGCTCGCGGTGATGCTCTGCTTTGAGCATTTTTCGAAACTCTTTGGCCAGTGGAATCAGAGAAGAATGAAGGGTTAACTGTCCAACTGATCTTTATAGAGTGTGAGTTCTCGAGTCTCCTACCCGCTGACTGATAAATTTTTCCTACCAGTCTATTCAAAGCTTTCTGCATCTTATCTGAAATCTACTAACCCTGGTGATCGATCAAGAGCAAATGTTTCCTTCAATCTGTAATTCCTTGCTCCTCATTATTTCGTACACGTCAATCATGTCTCCTCACAATCAGCTCTGCTCTGAGAAAAACAACATTTTGAAAGTATTGTGTTCACTGAAATTTCATGCCTGTTTTTAACCGTTCGGTGTATGGAATAGTCCCACTGCAAACATTCAGCACAAACTTTCAGTAAAAGCCACTCAATGCGGGGAACCGTAGTACTGCTCTTTTCGTCAACAATGTGTAAATGACCCCTGTAACTTTCGATTTCGCATCCCGTGGGGCCATTTGTCCGTGTTCAACGACGTTTCCCAGGAAGGTGACTTTGGCTTTGGCAGATTCACTTTCAGCTAGGTTTACAAACCAGTTTGACTTCCGAATTCGATCATAAAAGCCCGATAAATGCTGTAAATATTCAATCCACGAGAGTTTGAAAGTCACCAGGCACAATATACACCACACAGTTGCGTATTCGGCAATTACCCTGTCAGTTAACCTCTGAAATGTAGCTGAAGTGTTTTTCGTACAAACGGCATTACTTTAAATTTCTGCAGGCCAGTTGGCGTTACAAAATTGCCTTTGATCTTTCTGTCAAACTTCCCTACCAGTAACCTTTGAGGAAGTCCAACTAAGAAATGCAAGTTGCTCCTCCAATCTTTTCCACACAGTCCTCCAACTGCAGATATGTATACGCATCAGTCTTTCTAACAACATTGATTTTGTGGTAGTCCACACATAACTGTTGGGTCTTTTCTGGCTTTGGCACCGTGATGATGGGTGAACTCTATTCATTGAAACTCACTTCGGCTATGCCGTTTTGGTGCATACGTGACATCTCCTTATGAACTTGTACAACTTTAAAGGGTTATACCTGCAAGGATGTTACAGAGTCAGAACAGCATCATATTTACATCATCTACAATTAGAATATTAAGTCCCAGTATATTTCAGCAGATCTCCCCATGCAAGAGTAATAACTTTCGATTTTCTTCTGGAAGATAACTGAATAACTTTACCAATTTTTGACAACTTTTGCATTGTCCAATTTTATTTCAGGAACGTCCAATGCAGAATTCCCTGACATTGGTTATTGCCAGTGTGTTGTAGTCAATAACGCATCCTCCTCTTGCGTTCATTCTTTCCCAAAATACCGTTAGAGCATATTCCCATCACATTCTGTGAGATTCATTCATGACTGGACTCCCTATCAAGTAGATAACCTCATTCAATTTCCTCTCAATTTGACAAGGTCTTTTAAACCTTGCTTTAAAATTTCACCGATTTATGAATTTTAAATAATTGCATTATTCCCATCAGCTCAATTGTGATTTTTTGATTTCTCATACACTTCCTGCTTCACCATTTGCTGCGATACTTTTTAATACTGTCTCGACAACTCCCCAACATTATTTAGTTCAACTTTAAAATTTGATACATCATCCAAATGCGTGGTCTCTGTAATCTGACTTATTAATTTTTCCTTAATACATTTTAATGGTCCTCTTACTTTATGCCCAAAATTGGTTTCAGATGGACTTAGTTTGGTGGATTCTTTTGGTACATCTCAGATCGCAAACAGCACTGATGGAACTCCCTTATGGAAATAATCTGGCTACTCCAAACCATAAAACCTCAATATAGTCTTTAATAATTGACGTCACCTTTCCAGTGCACCCTGTGATTCTGGATTGTACACAGTAGATTTGAATCGTTTTATTTCCAAGCTATCTATACACTCCTTGAAAAGTTTGGACGTGAAGTTTGACCCTTGAGCTAATTTTATCTCTGATGGGAGTCTTCATCTAGTTTTTTAAAAAACCGGAATTCGTCCACTATCCTTTTAGCTGTCATATTGCATGATTGAACAACATTTGGAAATCTCGTCAATACATCATTTTACTTATTACTATCTTTTACTGGATGTAGGGAAACTTCACAATGAATGAAAACACTTAAGAAAGATTCCTCGAACGCTGGTATAGATATTGAATGTGCAGGCTTTATTATTTCCCATGGTTTTCCTATTAGTTGAAATGTATGACACGTCTGGCAAAATTCAAATGCATTCCCCTGCAATCCAGGCCGTAAAAGTGTCTTTGTATTTTAGCCTCCGTTTTCATCACGCCTACGTACCCTCCAATTTGTGGCACATGCGGCACTCGCAGCACCACTTTTCTGTACCCTCCTGGAAAAATAAATTCTGCCTATTTCTCACTTGCTTGAATATGTGTTGCTCTCCACGTCCTCCTTAACATATCATTTGCAAAGTAATATCACACGGAGATACATTCACTCTCCTTCCAAGTACATGTCTTCTGATCCAACTGCTTTAATTATTCATCTTTCTGCTGTAACTCAGTAGCATAGTAGAGCTGAATATACTTGCATTTTTAACGCTTGTCCCCTGCTGTGTCCCACTTATCTGACAAAAAAAATTGTAAGCATATTTGAGCTTCCATATCCGTGCCTTTTGATTTGTCCTGCTTCAGCTTGTGACTCTGTGATCGCGTTAAGGCACAATCTGGGAAAATTCCTTGATAAACGTCCTGCATTGCTGCACTTGCCTGCATCTCGACTGGCTTTTCATCTGGAGTAGGCAGCACGCTTACCGGTGATTGAGCTATATCATTTGCAAGCACAAATTGTATTCTTGGAGCTGAGAGTTTGTCCAGACCTCCCACCAGAAATTCCCCACTCTTTCTGCCCACTCTCGCCACACTGTAAATAACTCAGCAATTTTTCGTCCCACCATGAATTCCCATATACATAGTTCTTCGGGAGTACATATTTCTCCTCCTTCTGAATCACAGACAGGCACGATCCTGTGTCCCTCAATATTGTTGCCTCTCTATCTGCTACCCCTGGCCAAGGTAACTGAACTTTAACTTTGCAGGTATATTATTAAAGCAGATGTGGCACTTCCCCCTTACCAACTTCTGATCGGCTTGTGCACTCTGATGCAGCTTTCCACCCTCCACTGTGCTTTCTATTGCCATGACAACAAAACATCCAGACTTGTTTCGTTTCCCTGAATCTGAATTTCCAGTGTTTTCCCTAGTTCTCCAACACTGATTTCATGTGGCCTACTTTATTGCAATGAAAACCTCACATCTTGTTCCCTTCAAGAGTTTCCTATTTACCCTGTGATAAGTTATCCTAATGATTTTCACAGAGATTTAACTTTCCCTTTCCACGTGAGGATTTCTCTTTGCCCCAATTTCTATCCCTCAGACTTAAAATGATTCTGGAAGCCCATCCTTGTTTTATGAACCACTTCATAACAATCAACCATTTCAGCTGCTAATCTTGTCGTTTTAACAATATGCTCTTCCAGATTAAGCTTACATTCAGCCTTTATCTCCAGCCTTATAAGGTGAATTCCTTTAATAATTGCCAATTTCTGAAGTTCAAACCCTATCTCCCTTTCTCTCTGCTCTGCTGCTCTCTCTTCTTCCCTCTTTCTACTTCAAATCGTACTGCAAACTGCTTCAAATCTGGTTTCCTTTCCTTATCTCTCGAGTCTAACTCAAGCTGCTTCATTTTCAAATAAATTTTAACCATCTCTACAGATTCTTATGGATTTTCCAGCTTAGTTAAATGCTGAGCTATTGCGGGAATGATCTATCCTTTCCTCACAGAAAGAGGCAAATACAACCCCAGTATGTCTGCTAATTCCAGAAGCCCGGCCTGAATTATTTTTTGTAAAACTACCAACTTTACATCGTCCATACCAAGACAACTCTTTGTACCTAAATGAGACATTGCCTTCACAAGCATTGACTACCCTCATCCAAATCAACACCCGAAATAAAGACGCAAGCACCTATCAGTTGCTCTGTTAATCCATCAACTACCTCCCAATTTATTATGGGCGAGGCTAAACCATTCAAAACGTTATTAAGCAGACAACCCAGACCGTAACGTTATTTTTTTTCGTAAAGCGTACAGTGAAAATTACCCGAGTAAGCTAGTTACAAAAATTATTCATAAAATGACGGATTGAAAAACAAACAACAGAATATAGAATACCCACAGAACTTAGTCTATCCAAAGTAGACTTACTTATGCTGTTCTGAAAATACACAATAATCCATAAAAAAGTACCTTAAAAACAGTAAAAATGAAACAGAAGCTTACAGTTAAAAATTAGAAGGGCAGAAGGAGAGAGGTTATTAGTTAGTGCACCACTGCTGCAGGATCTAAAAACCGGAATTCAACTTTCCAGAATGACCACTCTTTTTCCATTTCTAAAACATTAAATCTATGGCCTTAAGCCTCAGCTGTTTACAGAGAAACGAAAGGCCTCACAGTGAACACTTTCATCTCTGTAACACTTCATCCGATTCGGATCCCGAACTGTTTTAAAATGCCTTTGATAAAAAAGATATCAAGAGACATTATCCTTGAGAAAAAGTACAGCTCCGTTTCTTTTTAAAAAAGAGAACATCTTTGTGAGAGCCCAGTCCGTCCAAACTATCTTCATAAGTGAAACTCTTCGAACAGACAATATCCTGGTAAATCTGTTCTGCACTGTTTCCAATGCTATCACATCCCTGCTATAATGATAATTGCAGAAAGACACACAGTACTCCAGCAAGAGCCGATTGAGCAAATTAAATTAACAACTTAGAAAGCCACAGAAACTGCACTTTTCCACTAATGTGACTTTTACACAATACTGCCCCGTGGAGAAAGTGAGAACTGCAGATGCGAGAACTCAGAGCCGACAGTGTGGTGATAGAAAACACAGTAGGTCTGGCAGCATGCGAGGAGCGGGAGAGTTGATGATTCGGACATAAACCCTTAATCGGGAATGAGGTTTGTGGCCGTGGGGACTGATAGATAAATGGGAGGTTCGGGGGTTTGGGACCGTGATAGCTGTGAATGCGAGGAGTAGATAAAGGTGGAGAATAAGTTACTAGTTATGACAGGAGGTGGAGCGGGAAGGTTGGAAAGGTGATGTGCAGGTCATGAGGGCAATGCTGAGTTGGAATCATGAAACTAGAATAATGTGAGGGAAGGGCGAATGAGGAAACTGGTGATCCCATGTGGCATCAAGGGCCCAAGGGGAAGATGAGGCCTTCTTCTTTCAGGCGCCAGGTGTTCAGGGAATGTCAATGAAGGAGGCGCAGGACCTGCATGTGCTTGGCAGATTGAGAGGGGGAGAATGAATTTCATCAGTGATGAGCTTCCAACTGCATATCCAAACTATCATTATGACATGTTCTTACATCTCAGGAACAGCATGGAACACTACCCCGACTGAGGAGAAGGCGAGGATTGCAAATGCGAGAGATTAGAGTCAGGAAGGATGGCACGACATAGCACAGTGGTTAGGCAACATCTGAGGACCAGGACTGTCAATGTTTCGAACATTCCTGACGAAGAACGTATGCTCAAAACATCGACTTTCCTCCTCCAAAGATGCTGCCGTACCAGTGTACTTTTCCGGATCCACACTTTTAACTCGACACCACCTCATTTCCGCACAGGAAAATTAAAATGCACCTGTCACCACTCAGTTGATTCTTCTATCGCATGCGAGACAAACTGCAACATTCATTTCCCCATAAATATCAGGTCATTCAGATCGCTAAAGAAAAGAAAAATGCAGAGGCTGAATATCTGAGAGAAAAGAAATAATTGTTGTAGAATTCAGCATTCTGTCAGTTCAACTGAATGTTTGGATATTAAAATTGGTAAAGGAAAAGGGAAAGCTGCAGTTCAATAACTGCTACATCCTGTTTCTCAATAGAAAAAAAGAGTTTCATGGACTGGAATGTTTCGATCAGGCAATGCATGCTCACCTTGTCAAGTGCTGATAGGAATGGAGGAATATATATTTGCTTCGCCACTGCTGAACAGATGAAAAATATAATTTTGCCTTCCGAATCAGTTGATGCTCCTGCACAAAAGTCAATGTGACTCATAAACCCAGCACAGCCAGTTCGGTGAGTATTTCAGAGTCCTGCAACGTCACATTTTATTTAAAAGATCTTTATTGATTGTTCCTTATAAATATGACATTCTCCATTTCATTATGCATTGGACAATATTGTACCCACTCACTTATTAATTGGTACATCACTCAATTTTAGTACCCCTAACGTTCCATTCACGACTTAACTACTAAACTACTTTCACGAAAAAAATGCTTATTTTTAAAACCGAAGACTGAGCTGAAGCAATGCCTCTTGGAAATCAACCATCATTCTCTCACTCTCTATACCTTATTTAGTGTGTCTCAGTGCCTGTCACCATAAACCTGTGCCCTCCAGTTCTGAACTTCACCATCCCGCGCAAACGATTTAGTCCAGTTGCCTATTCATGCCACTCATGATTTTATAAACCGTGAGAACGTTACACGCTGCCTGGAACATTCCAGCGAAAAAGCCCCTGCCGACCCCATCTCCACGCTTAACTCAAGCCCTCAGGTCTCCGCAACATCCTTGTAACTCATTTGTGCACAGTTTCAATTTTCACAAATCCTATCTGGAGAAGTTGACCATCACTGCAAGCAGTATTCTAAATGTGATCTCGCCAATGCTCTATATCGCCACAACATGACATTCCAACTTGGATAATCGACTTTCTGACTAATGACGAAAAGCGTTCCAAGTACATTCTTCACCATCTTGTCTACTTGTGACACCACTTTATCTGCTTTAATAACTTTTGCCTTGACTGATAAAGTTGTGATTGTCACGATGCTCTGCTGCCTTCACGGATATTATGCCCAATATGCAATGTCTCTCTGGTCCTCTGGGTTTCCTCGTGTCCTGCCATTGATTGAGTAATCCGTTGATGTGTTTCTTCCAATGCGCATCACCTCATGTTTTTCATGGTTAATTTCAACATCCCCTGTCTGAATTTAACATTTGACAAATCCATCTCTGAGCTCCTCCAACCTAAGACCTTCTTCCTCACTATTAACCATTTTGCTAATATTCGCATCATCGATATCTCTGCTTCTCATTTCCCCCGAATTTGTTCTGTATTCTTTACACACACCCACAAACGACATGGGACCCAGCATTCATCCTTGTGTTACACCAGTGAATACCAGTTCCAATCACACAAACTGCCTTCTATCACCATCCTGTGTCTCCTACCACCACCAAATTAAGTTTGGATCCAACTTGCCAGGGGACCTTAAATCCCTTTTCACTTTTATCCTCTTACCAGTCTCCAGTGTGGTGTCGTGTTAAAGGCTATGTTGAAATCCATACAAACAACATCAACTTTACTGCGCTCGTGAAAAAACCCGATCAGTTGCCAATAAAATATATTTAATCCAATCTGTTAGGCATGACATTCTGTAACAAAGCCGTGATGACTCTTCCTGATGAAACTTTGACTGGACAAGTGGCAGTTAACTCTCTCCTTCAGGGTTTGCTCCAAAAGGTTCCCTTAAACTGATGTGAGACTCACTGCTGTGTGACTCCCTGGTTTATCTCTCCCAATCTTGCTGAAAAGTGGAACTGCGTTAGTCCAGTCCACTACAAACCCAAAGAGGAAAGTAAAACATTTCCTCCATTGTGACAGAGAGGAACATAAGATACAAATCCGTCCTGAATTGGGAATATGCCCACTTCAAGCCCCTCAGAACCACGAACACTTCATCAGTCCCTATGTTAAACGTCTTCAGAACCTTTCCATCCCACGTCCTGCATTCTGTTCCTATATCTTAGTACAAGAGGACTGTTCGCTTGCTGAACAAGTAAAGTGATTCACTCAGTTATCCCATTTGCTGACACAACTCTACTGTCACACTGGAAGGAGAACATTCAGATATTTTAACTCGAAAATGCTGTATAAAGACTTTGTGTTGATAAAATATCTTGTTTTGATAGCTACAGTCTATTACAGTGAGAAATGGTGTGAAGTTTCTCTAACTGAAAAACATTCACTTAATTCCACCTCTTGTGGAAATTCCTATCTTTTCCCATCTGACATGACCGAGATTTAGCTCTCTGTTGTTTTCCATATTCAGAACAGAACTGCGGCACAAATCCAAGCACATGATTTCTTTAATTATTGACCTACGAAGTCGATGCCAATGCCTCACATTGTAATGGGATTCATCAACAAGAGAACTTTTCAGGATTAACACAGTTGTGTCTTATGTGCAGGGGGTCATTACACAAGCACAGTATCAAGCTTCCTCAGGCGCAAGACCAAAAGATGCTGGAAAGAGAAATGGGAGTTAACATTTTCGGTCCAGTGACGCCGGCCTTAGCATTGATTATTTCCAGGAAAAGTTTGGTCTATATGCAGAAGATATGTGGGGGGTGCAGTAATTAGAAGTGAACGAGATGTCGGGATAGAGCCGAAAGAGAGAGACTAACAGTTGGACATAGGAATTGATAATGATTTGTTTGGAGCATTAACAACTGTTCACGGAGACTGTTTATGACTAACCAGAGGTATTGTGTAATGGCTGCTATGCTATAACTAGGCCTGGTGGGTGTGTCGGGGGCCAGGATATGGGAGACTTCAGGCCTCTAAAATGATTGAAATTGGTATGGATGGTCGCTGGGTGCTCAAGCAGAAAATGGTCTGTTGCTTTTTCAGCATGCGCTGAGCTATGGTGGAACACTGCAGTAAGTCTGAGATAGAGACGTTGGCGAGGAAACATGGTTCTGTGCTAAAGGAGCAGTCAACTGGAAGCTCAGGGACATTTTTGGCGATAGAACTTTGTATTCTGCAAAACGGTAATTCAATCCAGACTTCATTTCCCAAAGTAATGGCGACCACAATTTGAGCAGTGAATCTATTAGGCTGGATTGTGTGAAGTGTAGGGAAAGTGTTGCTTCACCTGGGAGGTGTATTTGAGCACTTGTGTACTAAGCAGGGAGTTCAGAAATGGACAAGTGAGGAGAAGCAAGAAGCAAGAAGAAAGGATAGCGTAGAAGATATTATTAGAGATGTTGTTAATAAATGGGTAAGAAAGCGACCATAAAGGAACTATACCTGAATGCTCGTACTTTTCGGAAGAAGGTTGGGGATATAATGGCATAAATTATCCCGATTGAATACAATTTAGTAGACATTGCAGATACATGGAGAAAGCATAGTCAAGACTGGGAGGTAAATATTCACCGGCATGAGACAATTTGGAAGGACAGAAATGGAGGTAAGGAAGGTGGTGTAACTCAAACATTCAAGGACAACCTCAGACCGATGCTGACATATGATATACGTTCTATGGAGAAGGAGTTTGAAACCATTTGGGAGGAAAGTAGATTTTCTAAGAAGAAAATGTCATTGATTGTCGGAGTCTACCGGCTCCAAATTTTAAGATCACATTGGGGAGGGCTGGAAACAAAGACATAAATAACACCTGAAAAAATGGTATGGCAATTATCATGCGGGATTTTAATCAACATGTCGATCGGTCAAAACAGCTCAGTCAGGGTAGCCTTGATGAGGAGAGTATTGTGTATCTGCGAGAGATTCCTTAACTACTGTGTAATGGAACAGGCCAACGAGGGGAGAGGCCAAATTTGATTTGGGACTGGATAATGAACACGGCAAGGTGATAGATTTGGCGGTAGGTGAGCACTTTGGTGATAGTTACCAAAATTAAATTATGTTTACTTGAGCTTTTCAAAGGGATAGGTATACACCGGAGGGCAAGCGCTGCTGCTGGGGGAAAGAAAATTGTAATGCAATTAGATAAGATCACGCATGCACACGTTGGGCAAGGAAACGGCAGGGAATGGGCAGAATAGAAGTGAGGAGCTTATTCAAGGAGCAGGTTCTGTGTGTATTTGTTAAGTATGTACCTGTCAGAGAGGGAGGAAATTGTCAAGTGCAGGAGTCATGATTACTGAGGAAGTTCAGGAAAGACCTGAAGAGAGACTGAAGATGAGCCAGAATGGTCGCTGAGAATTTGTTAGCAGATAGGATAAGGGAAAATCCTATATCTTTCCATAGTTACGTAAGGACTAAAAGAATGAATGGAATAAAATATGGCCAATGAAGGACAGTCGTGGTAAGTAGTGCGTGGAGCCAAAAGTGATGGGGGAAGCGCAAAAGCAATATCTTTCTTCAGGATTCGCTCTGTAAAAATAAAACGTTGTAGCGGACAATACTGAGAAACAGTCTACCAGACGAGATCGGATTGAAGTTCCCAAGGACGAGGTGTTACAAACTCTGAAAATGTGAAAATATATAAATTCCCATGGGCCGGATGGGATTTATCCTAGGATTCTCTGGGAAACCAAGAATCGGATTTCCGAGCCTTCGACTTTGATCTTTATGTTGTCATTGTCCAAAGGTATAGTACCAGAACACTGCAGGATAGTAAACGTTGTTCCCTTATTCAAGAAGTAGAGAAAACCGTGGAAATGATAGACCATTGACCCTTCCGTCGGTTGATGGTAAAGTGTTGGAAAAAGTTCTGAGAGATAAAATTTGTAATCATCTCGATTGGAATTAGTTTATGAGGGAAGGTCAAGCCGGTTTTGTGAATGGGAGGTCGAGACTTACAAACATTATTGAGTTCTTTGAGTAGGGCATTAAACTGGATGTCGGTTTGCTCACTGAATTGGAAAGTTCATTTCCAGACATTTCATCACCCTACGAGGTAACAATTTCAGTGGTTCTCCAGGCGAAGCACTGTTCATGATTCCTGTTTAAAATTTATATGTTTGGGGTTCTTTGGGCTGGTGATGTAATTTCTGGTGGTGATGTCATTTCCTGTTATTTTGCCTCAGCGGGTAGATGATGGCGTCGAACTCGAAGTGTTTGTTGGAAGAGTTCTGGTCGGAATGGCATGTTTCGAGGAATTCTTCTGCATGTATCTGTATGGCTTGTCCTAGTATGGATATGTTGTCTCAGTCGACTGTAGTGTTTGTCGAATGTAGTGTTTGTTTCCAGTTCTTGCACGGTATTTTGTAAATGTCATCAGTTTTTGCATATGGACAAATAAGCAGAAAACGAGCCACCAGGATACATGAACATCAACTAGCCACAAAACGACGTGACCCTCTCTCACTGGTATCCTTACATACAGATAAGGAAAGGCACCACTTTGACTTGGACAAGGCATCCATCCGAGCACATGTGAAACAGAGACAGACACGAGAATTCCGAGAAGCAGAGCATTCCAACCGGAAATCTATCAAAAAGCACATCGAGGTGGACCCCATCTACAACTCCCTGAGAAAAAGAACAGGAAATGATATCACTACAGGAAATTACATGACCAACCCAAAGAACCCCAAACATGTCAATAGAAAGCAGAAATCTTGAACAGTACACCACCCGAAGGCCCACTACAGCTGTTACCCAGGAGGGTAAAGAAAAGTATGTAAGTGAGCCTTCCAGCTCAGCGAGCAAATCTTCATGTGGAATCTAATCCTGAGCTACAAACTTGTTAAAACTCGCCAGGTGACTAAACAGATAGATGAGGATAATGCCATTCATGTAATGCACGTTTGGATTTCAGTTGGCCGTTTGGTAAATTTCGCCATGGTAGATGACTGCACAAAATACTGAGGTATGGGCTTGAGGAGGATTTCGTGCTTTGGACCTGAAATTAGCCAGCTGAAAGAAGACAGAGGGTATTATTTGATGGAAAAACGTCATCCTGGAATTCAGTTGCTTTTGGTGTTCTGCAACGAACTGTTTTAGGTTCACAGCTTTTTGTCATTTTTTATAAACCACCTGGATAGGGAGTTAGAAGGATGCGTTCGGAAATTTGCGGACGACACTAAGTTCGGTACAGTTGTGCATAATGCTGAAAGATATTGTAGGTTACATAGGGACACAGGTATGCTGCAGAGCTGGGCTGAGAGTTGGCAAATGGAATTTAATGCAGAGAAAATGTGAGAAAGAGCATGGCATTAAAATTAGCACAGAATACAAAGATCGACAGCAGAAGTTTCTATTAAAATATAAAATGAAAAAGAGTGGCAAAAGTAAACGTTGACTTTCGTGGATAAGAAGGGGCATTTACATATGGGATATGCGGAAATAGCCGTGACATTGAACAGGCATTTGCGTCGGTCTTCACAGTGGAGGATATTAATTACATGCCAGTAATTGACAAAGTGATGACGGTTGGTGACCGTCATTATAACAAAAAAGTGTTGGATTGTTGGAGCTAATTAACATCGCAGGGTGTTAAACGCGATGGTGTGTTAAAAAGAAGTTTGCTGACGGTATTTTTCCAAAATTAGTTGGTCTCTGGGGCAGTCCCAGCTGATTGGAAAACATAAATATGACATCACTGTTTAAAAAGGGAGGCAGACATAATATGAGGAATTAGATCAGATTACTTACAGTGTCGAAACCGGCCCTTCGGCCCAACAAGTCCACACCGACCGCCGAAGCGCGACCCACCCAGACCCATTCCCCAACATTATAGAACTTTGTTTAACCTCTGCAGTGCAGAAATTTCTTGAGTCTATTATCGAGGAAGAAATAGCAGGGCATCTCGACAGAAACTGGACAGACGCAGCATGGGTTAATGAAGGGCAGGTCATGCCTGAAAAATCTTTTCGAGTTCTATGATGGCATTACGAGCATGGTGAAAACGGGACCCAGTGAATTGGTGTACCTAGATTTTCAAAATGCCATCGACAATTTGCGGTTCAGGGGCTGACAGCAAACGGATGCATGCTGTTAAGGGTAAAGTATGAGCATGGATTCAAGATTATTTGTCCAACAGGAAGAGCAGAGCTGGGATAAATCAGTGCTATTCTATTGTCCATCAACGGTGTGCCTCAGTGATTGGTACTGGGATCGCAATTACTTACAACTTATATGATGATTTGGATTTTGGAGCCATGCGCATCGTGTCAAGGTCTGCGGTTGACACAAAGGTGAGTAGCTGAGCAAAGTGTGCGGAGGACAGTGAAAATTTGCAGAGGAACATTGAAATATTGGGTTAATGGGCAATATTCTTGCGAATGGATTTCCGCATTTGAAGGTGTTCACTGATGACAAGAGACTATGTGGAATAGGATTGTATCGAAAATTCAGAAGAATGAGGCCGGATCTTATGGGAACATATAAAATTATGAAGAGCATGTGTGAGATAGAAGTAGAGAGCATGCTTCCATTAGCGGATGAAACTAGGACAAGAGGGCGCATCCTCAAGATTAGGACGAGCTGAGTTAGGACTGAATTGAGAAGGAATTCCTTCAACCAGAGCAGTACTCTGTAGAACTGCTTGTCCAACGAAGTTGTTGATTATACATCAATAAATGTTTTTTTTAAAGCTAGGACTGATTTTTGTTTGAACAATAAAGGAAGTAATGATTACCTTCAGAGGTTGGTTAAGTGGATGCATATCCATGGAAAGATCAGGCATGATCTTATTGAATGGCGAAGCAGTCTCTAAGGCCCGTATGGCATAGTCTTGCTCCTCGTTCTCATGTTCTATGAATGGATGTGTCACATATTCCGCAATTTTAGGGAAACCTCCATGGGAAGGTGTTGAGAGATAAGGCACAGTGCACGACGGTCCCGCGGAGGGAATGGTTCCTGGGGAAGGCGGACAAGGGCGGGGAGGGGAATATATGTTTGGTAATAGTATTTCGCTGGAGGTGGTGGAATTAGGAAAATATTTCTTTGATAACTTAGAGTACCATAGCGCTTAAGGTTCCAGACCATGTTCTGAAAAACATGGAATGAGAATGGAACGTTGCTTCATGACGGACATTTGAAAGATGGGTGCAAAGTCCTTCTTTGGTTCAGTGAAAGTCACAATGTCTTTGAGAAGCTAACTTTAGCAGCCAAAAGCATTGTGGCCACAAGAGCAGGTCATAGTCAGAGATTTCCGTGACTCCCTAAAGCCTGTCTGACACATAGCCTGCGACGACACGCCACCTATGATTTGTCACCGGCAGTCTCCACTAACAGCTGTTCACTCTCCGAGCGAGAGCGTTATTCACCTCATTGAGCAAATGTTCTTCACTTTCTTTTGTTCTTTCCTGACCAACTGTTTACACCTTTACAATACAGAATGAGACCTGGTGGGATAGTTCCTGTTCGCCTGGATGATTGCAGTGTTAAAGAAACAATGCACAGGAGAAGCACAGCAGATTAGTCAGCATCTGAGTTGCAAGAGACATTTAAATCACAACCTTCTTGAGGATTCCTTAGTGCAGTTGCAACAAAACTGAAAAGCTCAACACCGTCCAGAACAGAGCAGCTGAATTGAGCACCAACACACAACTAATAAAACATCGACCAACATCCATTCCCTCCACAACCAAACACTCAGACATGCAGTCTGCATCATCCACAATATGCGCTGCAGATATTCACCAAGGCTCCTTAAACAGTACATTACAAACTCACAACTACTTCCATCTAAAAGGAAAAGGGTAGTAGATAGATAGGAAAGACCTACAACCCACTTACCATCCTGCTCTGGAAATATATTGCCGTTCCTCCAGAATCACTGGTTCAAAATTGTGGATTTCACTCCCCTATAATTTGGGTCCACCGACAGCACACGGAAACGATGGTTCAAGAAAGCAACTCATCACCACCTTGTCCAGTCAAATCAGGAATGAACAATAAATACTGACCTATTCTGGAATACCTACACCCGACGAAGAATGAAAATTATAAGCTTTGGTGTTTTGAGGAGTTCTCTCTTCCTGAAATATATCTGGTTTTCTTTGAGGGGTATCAAAGATGAAGATTTGCATTTGGGAAACTGAAACGAAGCATCACATCAGAATTTGATGGAGTTGCTCTGTTCCATGTAGCCTGAACCTCACCGGCCTTTGAAAATGAAAGCAGAAAGCTACATTCACAGTGAAGTGAAAGCATTCAATATCTGAACTATCGAGACATAATTGGAGGGACGCTGAGAGAAACTGCGGAAATGTGGTGACGATTCAATTACTTGTCTGTACTGAAAATTCATCAGTGCAACCATACCGGGGGAAAGCCATTCAACTGTTCTGAGAGTGAAAAGGGATTTACTCAGTTTTCTAACTTGCTGACTCACCAGTGGGTTCACACGGAGAAGAAACCATTTAATTGTCCAGAGTATGGAAAAGGCTTCAAAAGTTTTCACGAGCTGCTGTACCATCAATGTGTTCATGTTGATGAGAAACCATTCAAGTGTTCTCAGAGAGGGAGTGGGTTCAGGCCGTCATTTGATCTCACTTTACATCTGCGAACCCAGTGGACAGAGGCCGTTCGCCTGTTCTAAGAATGGGAAAGCATTCAGTCAGTCATTCAATCTGCTGAGACACCAGTGAGTTCATACCATTCGTATGAGACCATTCGTCCGCTGCGATTTGAAGTAATTAATTGATTCCGGCAATCTGCTGAAATACAAGAGAGTTCAACTAGAAAGAGACCATTCACCTGCTCTGACGTTTCTCAAACTTACTGAAAGACGAGTGAATTCATATTGGCGAGAGGCCATTGATATGTTCTGAATTGGGGAAAGGATGCACTTAAGCCATCCATCCTCCTGATACACCAACGGGTTCACTGTGATAATAATTTGTTTTAATGACGCAGTGTGGGAAATGCTTGATAAGTTTCCACTAATTGAGGTCGCATAAACATGTTCACGCTGATGAGAACACAATCTTATGCTCTCACTGTAAGATTGTTGTTTCTCTGATATAAGTGAATATACTTCAAAATGTCTTCATTTCGATGTGAAGAGCATTCCGAAATGCTGAATGCATCGAAATAGTTTTTAGTACAAATCCACACTTAATAATGAAGAAAAGGATCAAGAACAGGGCAGTCAATGGATATCTACCAGTCTCCTCTAATTGTACAGAAATTCGGGGAAAAGAATCTTTGAATTTGATGTGAATGAAAACTGAACAATTAAACATCAGATCAATTGAAGAGATTAAACACATCCAATGAAGTAAACCCCGGCTGACAGAATGAACATAGTTCAATTCTCGATGCAATAACACTATATCGCATTCACATGCGACCTCACTGGATTCTTTGCACTATTACCATCTTTCCAGACCGTAGAGGCTACTGCCTTCATTTGAGAAAGAAGGGGCTGTTCGGTGATTTAACCAGGTCAGAGAAGATTTAGAGATAGACAACTTTTAAATTAACCTCAAACCAATGATAGGAATTCGAACCACGTTGCGAGCATCACACTGTTTTATAAGCGAACAAGGCAGCCAACTGAGCGAAACAGATTCCACCTGACTGGGCTGGCACACGTGCGAGTGAGTAATTGAATCCCTTGCTACCCACAGTGCAAATTAACTGCCTCTCCACGCACGGTGGCTCAGTGTTTAGCACTGCTGCCTCAGAGCATGAGGGGCTGGCTTCGATTCCAGTGTCGGAGGCCTGTCTGTGTGGCGTTTGCACGGTCTCCACGTGTCTGCGTGTGTTTCCTCCAGGTCCTCACATTTCATCCCACAAGACAAACTGGTGCGCCGGTTCGGTGAATTGGCCATGATATATTACTAATACCGTAGGTTAATAGTTGGGGTAAATATAAGGGAGGGCAATGGGTTTGAGTGGTTTTTGGAGGGTTTGTGTGAACTTGTTGGGCCGAAGGGGCTGTTGCTGCAGTGCAAGGATTCTCATGTGTTTTCTGGTGTTTCGTCACATCATTGCTACTCCTTAAGCTCTTTTCAAAGTCAGACCATTAAGATTTTCTCTCATTTGAGGGAACAAGTCCATATCTGCTGAGATTGGAGACCCGAGTTAATCACTTCCTGGCAAGGAGCAAGTAAATGTTTCTCGCTAGTGTAAATATACTCGTGCTCACTGAATAGGGATGACCAGGTGAATCTCTTTCCACACTCAGTGCAGGCCTCTCTACAGTGTGGCCATTCATGTTTATCTGAACCTTTGCTGATTTAATAAATTCCTTCTCATACACAGAACAGACGAATGGTGTCTCTCCAGTGTCATGTCGATCGGATGATAATAGGCGGTGTTGTGAAGATAATCGCTTACCAAACAGAGAAGACAAATCTTCTCTACCTTTGTTGAAGTCGTTTGCGTGCCATTAGGATTGATCCCCGAGTGAATGCCTTCCCGTCACAGAACAGCTGAGTGGCTTGTCCCCATGTGAACAGGTTGAAGTTGAATTAAGATTTTGAATTTACAACCTTTGCAGATCTGAAAGTTTATTTTTCAACAGTATGGGAAATGACATGCAAACCTGCCTACACACTGCATGGCCAATAAGAACACAGAAAATCAAGCCTGTCCAAGCCATACAAGGAACACCCAAAATGCCTCAGCATTGACTAAACAGGCTGACAAGGGAAACCATACATGATCAGAGTTATTCACAAACCAGGGAATACACTTCCCAAGACAATCTACCAATAAGCTTCCTCGACCCGATAAACACAGCTGAACCAAAGGCCGAAGGGTAATCTAGTACCCCAGTGATATCAAAGCCACATGAAGCTCAGGTCAGCCAGGGATGCACCAGAATACCTTGCTCATCTCTGGAGAGCACCAATGGTATCACCTTACTGCCAAGGAAGGGACATTCTCACATACCCACGAAGAGAGCTCGAACCCCCGATCTCATTCTTGAACTGATTAATGCTGCTGGATGCTTGATTGTGTCCAGATTGTATCAATCACGGCCAGAGCTTGTGCCGTAACCCGGATCCAGCCAGGGGAGAGCCGGACGGGCAAAGGAAGCCTGGAAAAATAGAATGAGAGACTGCTGATGAAATTTTTCGCATCAATCCTAAGAGATTCCTCAGCTCGAAGGAAATTGACCGGGGCTCCACCAGTTCACTTTTTTTTCCGGCCTTGTGGTTTCTGTCTTGTGTCTGCTTGTTTTGCGGTTGCTGACTGCATGTATTGCCAGTTTCAGTTGTCTCATCTCACTGTGTTTATCCATCAGACAAGTGTTTGTTTACAGTGCGGTGCGCGATAATCCTTCATTGCTTGACCTGTCAATCACTCACTGCTTGTGTGTTCTGTGAGTACTCCCTTTGTCTTTCCTCGAAAACTGAAGTGCAATGCTTAGCAGTCAGCGCAGGACGTCCAGTACGCCATGGGGGCAGGGAATCCCACCCACTGCTGGGATGTGCTAGCTGGGCAACCCCAACCATGTGGTGAGAACGGCCCAGGACCGAAGTTGTACAAGACGATATTGAGGAGGCATGTAAGTTTCGATTCCCTACAGTGTAGAAACAGACTCGTCGACCCAACCAGTCCACCCCGACCCTCGAAAGAGGAAGCCGTGCAGACCCATTTCCCTCCCACCAATGCACCTGACACTATGGGCAATTTAGCACGGCCATTGCACCTGACTTACACACCTTTGTGATTGTGTGAGGAAACCGGAGCACACGGAGGAGTCCCAGGCAGACATGGGGAGAATGTGGGCTGAAAATGTGTTGCTGGAAAAGCGCAGCAGGTCAGGCAGCATTCAGGGAACAGGAGAATCGACGTTTCGGGCATAAGCCCTTCTTCAGGGATCCCTGAAGAAGGGCTTATGCCCGAAACGTCGATTCTCCTGTTCCCTGGATGCTGCCTGACCTGCTGCGCTTTTCCAGCAACACATTTTCAGCTTTGATCTCCAGCATCTGCAGTCCTCACTTTCTCCCCATGGGGAGAATGTGCAAACTGCACACAGACAGTCGCCCAAGGTTGAAATCGAATCTGGGACTCTGGCTGTGAGGTTGCAGTGCTCACCACGCCGCCCTGTCAATACGTGAAAATCAAAATAAAGATAGGAGATTCTCTTGTTATACCTGATTCACTGGCAGACACTGTGCTGAAAGAGACAGGGGATGGCGGTTACTTTACCCAGTTTACAGGAGGCTTTTAAACATGTCCACAAGGAAATTGGTCAGATGGGAGGTCCTTTAAATTCGATAAGCTTGATTATTGGACCATATCCATTACGGGAGGGCACGTTGACCCCTCCTAGGACACTGTATACATGCTGCAGTGTCTTGCAAAGTTTCGGCAGGTTGCCCAGCAGTATCAGGCCGCGAAGGTGAAAGACTGCTGCAATAACAAGCGACACTGTGATCAAAATAATTCCGGATACAGCCACACCGCCCTATGCCCCACAGTACCCGAAATTTCCCATACTGGCTTCAAAGCCAGACCCGTTGGTAGCTGCATTTTTTTCTACCATGCAGTATGAATCACCACTGCTGCCCAACACAAACGATAACTCCAGACTCACAAGAAGACCGAGTGCATGCCGAAATTACCAGGGCACCAACTGTCAGTTTCCCCGCATCATGATTGGGTCCACTACCCTGTATAAGACCTGGATCCTGGCAGAGGTCCGGGCCATGCTACAAGATGCCCCAGACCCGTTGAATTGACAACTCCCGTTCTAAAATTGGGTCCTCGAAATTTCCTGTATTTTCAACTGTCGGTCCCAAGATGTGCAGATGGTATTACAGCTTGTGCATATGACCCACTGGGTGACCATTAGCCCTGTTATTGACATCCCCATCCAATCCTGGGCACTGCTTCAGACTGGGAAAAAGTGGCTGGACAGCACCGTGAAGGATGCAATAAAGGCCAGTGCAAGGCGGCACGCTGCTTTTAGGCTGTTATCCAGTGTCTGCAGAGCAGCCAAGCATTTGCTCGATGTCATTGTCCGCTTTAGGGAGGTCTGCGACTCCTCGTCCGACATTCCATTAGCAGAGAACGAGTAGCTTGCCGTGCAGACCTTACATATGCTCACGTTTTCACGTTGCACAATCGAACGACGAGCAGGACGGACAATTTACTTTTACTTAATGACTTGGACGGGAATGGGCTGTTAACTACACCAAAACCGATGGGGGCATTCGACTGCCTCGCACAACCTGACAACCACAGGGACACCACCAGGCCAGTACAGCAAACTAGGGCAATTCAGAGAAGGCAGTGCTGGAACAGTGTGAATTTGGAACACTGTGTGACACAGTGCTGGTCCAGGCAATGTCGCCCAGGGCCATCTAACCTCTCCGTCTACCCTCAGGCATGACAGCAGTCCACCACACAACAGTGGCAGCTTCAACAGGCTGCCGACACTGTGGCTGATCCCCTCCCCCGTGCTCCAGAAACTAACTAGGCCTATCGTGAGAGTGAGTTTTCACAGGCGATCTCAATATGTCTCTCACACGCCCCGTCTGAAATTTCGATGATGGACGTGGAGGTGGTGGGGAGCTGCTCATTTCTTTTGTGTTGGATACTGGATCTGTCCAACCGTCTGCGGCTTCCGACTCGGAAAATTACCTGAGTTGCAAGACCCTCTGCTCCATACGGTTTTTGAGAATACCCATAACAGACCCACTCTCCTAACCCATTAACTCCAGTATTGGCCCTGCCACTGCGACTGATGCTGCCATTATTTCAGACTCTTGCCCAGTCGCCCTCCTGAGCCGGCAGACCTTGTATAAATTGAATGCCAGTATCTACTGTTCCTCTGAGGGTCTCACATTAGAGAACCCTGACGTCCATTATTCCGTGCTGCGGGCAGTAATTTCACACAGCCCTGAACCCTCTGACCAGGTAAGCTCCTGATGCTCTTGGTCATGCTCCAATTCACCTATCTGCGCTCTTCTCGACCCCTACTTGCCCTGTTGTCAATGGGCCCTTTCTGTAGACAGTTCCCTGACTCCCTGCTCCCAGTGGGGTGCGCAATTGACGGTATTGGCTTGTCATGCATCCCACCTGAATTAATTGAAAATAGCGACACACTACGGTGATATGTAATAACAAAGTAGATTCTTGTGAAATCTAAGGACTTCAAGGTGACCTTCTTACCAAATGCGGGTACTATGATGTTGTTGTACCTCTGCACTGACAGCTGAAGTGACGTCAAGCTGCTATCTGTTTTCTCCGTTGGTTTTGATCATTCTGGCTCTCGTCTAATTGCCTGAAGACGAGAGGTGCCGGCAACCGAGGAGCTTGTTGCGTGGTTTCTGGTGTAATTTTCAGAAGGGATGAGGAGCTGCTGTTGGTCACGGGAAGTGACTGTGAGGCCTCCAACCCCCACTCCCCCGAAACCCCACAACTCCCCATAATCCAGTTACTGCAGTCAGCAGCTGATCTACCCTGTCAGAGCACACTGGATCCTCCTTACCCTGACCTTTTGGAATGCCAGTCTGCTGCCATGAATTTGCCAATGGCTGGATATGATGTGTTTTGCTTTCAATTTCACTTTCATCCCTGGCCACATGTAAGTTCTTCAGTTTTACCTTGTAACCCTTCCATAAAATGTCCGCTCGCTGATCCCTTTTTGTCAACTTAACCAGGTTCCCCACACGTACTCACCACCTCAGCAATCTCTACTTGAACTTGCCCACATTGACTTATTGATCTTCTCCAACCTTGATAGAACAGGGACTGTTCCTGTGTCCAAGCACCCTGCAGGAACTTTAATGAATCAGGGAGCAATGTGAATCTAATTGATGTTAAATGTTTGTTAGTAGCCAATGTCTCTCCAGAGCTGTTGTTTGAAAGTACAGGTAACAGCCTTTGAATATGATTGCTGCATTCTCTGAACCGGAACATCCTCTGCCCACATTGATTGAACGACACCCCCTGCTGACCGACCGTTAATTTACCAGTTCTGACAATGTTGCATTCAAGACTTTTCCTCCCCTCGCCACGTGGCCACACCTCCTGATTCCAATCCTAGTCCCAGCATTTCATAGCTTCCAGTAATATTTTGGCACTTATGCTCAATTCCACCACAAACCCCATTCCCGACCTATTACTTTGTGCTTCCACGCAACTTTGGGCAAGAAAGTTGTGAAAAAGAGGTTCTGTTTTGCACCCTTATCATTTTGTTATCTCATCATTCCTGCACTTCCATTTTGTTTTCGTTCTCTCCGGTTCCCCTCTTTGTTCTTTGTCACTAAATCCTTTTAATTGCTGCATTTTTAATATTTGACGAAAGTGGATGGAACTCAGACAAAGTAAGTGTCTACAGCAGATTGTGAGCATTTGTTAATTGGCAATATAATACGTAACGTATGATTAGGATTCATTAAAAATTACGCTTAACACTTATTGATGTTGGAATATAAAGTCCACTTTCCCCCTTATTGACACGAAGTAAGTTCCTCGATTTAATTTTCATATTTCAGAATCAGTTCAGTTCAAATGGCAAAAGACAGCTCGAGTCGCTGAAGTCACTGCACTCCAACCTGATTTTGGACACGTGAGAACTTCAGTTTCTCTCCCTACTAATCTCTCTATTCGAGCAACTTTCTCTGATTTCCTTTCTTTCAATTTTAAGCGGCCGTGCTCCAGGGGGAATTACTATTGGCTGTTGTTGAATCTCCAGCTCGAGCTGAGATAGGGTTATCTCCCATTGTGAGGTCAGAGACCCAGCCGCAGGTTGATGGGACTCAGGGGTCAGGCCCCACTGCAGCCTCTGTAGAATCTTCATGTCTCAGTGTTCCCCAAGGGGAAAAGCACATCCAGGAAGGAGTCACTGCGGGCCTCACTATAGGCTGCACAGACACTGACAATTACACACGGAGCTTGGACAGCCAGTTCCAAGGGAACCGATGTGACACCTGTGCCCTGTGACTTTGCTTGGGAATTGACCCTGCGTGCGTTTAGGACAGGAACTCTTCCACTGGGTTAAATCCATCCATTCAAAAGGATCGAATATCTACTGTACGAATACCTGATATACTTCCAAAAACCTCGTGGAGACTACCATTTACAGCAGATTCTAGTCGATTGTACAACCAGAGAATTGCACTGAAAAGTATAAATATTTCTCTGCATTAACTCATTCATTAAGGAATCATTCCATTGGTCAGGTATTTGTTGGAGAAGCACAAGCTGGCGTTGCATGTCAGGCCCCTGCGAAGACCTGCACATAGACTCTCTTCTAATCAACTTGGGACCTGAAAACTCTGATGGGGTGACCCTCCTAAAGAATGTGGCCTTCACTGTCTGTGCTGTCACTTATCCCTCCCGAGAAGGTGGTGGAGACTGAGCTCACTTCCTTAATCACTACAGATTACTGGAATATTGTGTGCATTTGTTCCTGGGTCCGCACCTTCAATCATGGGGATGGATTGGAAAGAATGGAACTTTTCAGATTGGGAATGTGATGGGATTTGCAAAAATCATGACACCTCTGGGAGAAACTGTTCTCGGAATATAAGGTTCAAGAATGAGACAACACAGGCTGAAATTATCTGCAAAAGTAACAGATGTGTAGTCAGAGATGTTTTTTGTTTACATAACGCTAGGTGTTTGAGTGGAGGGCCCTGCTGGAGTTCTGATGGAGGCGGATCCAACTGACGCTTTTAACAGGGAACTAGATCATTATTTGAATTTCACTGAGGGGTGGAGAGTCAATGGACAGAACAGAGTGTCACAGTTATTTAGTTTCTGAATCTCAAACTCCCACTTTGTCAATGAGGACTTGGTCACTGACATCAAGAGATGTCAGCATGCTGACGCTTGACTTGGGACTCTTCGTTGTGGATATCGAGCTTCACTCACTGTCAACCTCCAGATAACAGGACGTGTCTTCAGAATTTGCAAATGGCACAAATTTAAAATGCAGGAAACAGAGAAGAGAAGAGTAACAGAAAAAACATGCAGAAGCTATTTCTAGTCGGTCTGAGGATGAACGTGGTCCACAGGATTCCTGATATCCTCACAATGAACTAATCAGAGCCAGACTTCCTTATTGTTCGTGGTCAATTAATATGAAGCACAGAATTCCTGTGAAACAGACACGAGAGAGGCGAGAGCTTTCTGCTTGTCTTAAAGAGCAAAACAGTCACGCAATGACCGTGAGTTATTGACATTTCCTGTATTTAATCAAAATCACACTCGGACATGGCGAACCCTCCAACTACCTGAGGGATTGTGATTTGTAAAGCATATTCCACGTGAAGCTTGTTCAGAATCAGTCACTGATTTTTTAAAATCTGCAATCTGAGTAGATTGATCCTGAAGGCAGAAATTTTAGAGACGCTGCAGAAAAGATTTACCACCATGCTTCCTGGACTGGAGGGCATTTCTTATGAAGTAATATTGAGGGGCCGAGGGCTTTTCTCATTGGAGTGAAGAAGGATGCGGGGTGAATTGATAAGGGTGTATATGATGATAAGAACCCTGATAGAATGAATAGCCAGAGACTTCTTCCCAGTACAGAAATGTCTTCATAAGGGGGCATAATTTAAAAGTGATTGGAGGAAGGTTATTAGGGAGATGAGAGGTAAGTTATTTCTATGCATCGACCAGACTCTGTGGCGGTGGTAGTTCAATCAGATGCATTATGGATGTTTATGCGACTCCTGGATAGGCACATGGAAGATAGGTTATGCAGATTAGTTTGATCTTGAAGTAGATTAACCGATCAGCAAATCATCGAGGGCTGAAGGGCCTGTAATGTACACTTCTGTATCAATTGTCCTCCACATTATTGACTCCACTGTCAGTTAAAGTTCTGATTCCATATATCCCCCTGAACGATAAGGTATCAGAACTTCTCACCATTTTCAACGGGATCATTCAGTTTCTGTTCGATTCCTCCGACAAACGTGAACCAACTGTTGTAATTGTACCATTCTCTACCACGATCTTTGGAGAGCAAGTGGGAATACAGCGTTGAGATAGGGAATCAGGCATGATCACATTGAATGGAGAGCAGCCTTTAGGGGCTGAATGGCTTTGTCCTGCTCCTGGTTTCATTCAGCTAAATGTCCTCTTCAAAATCTCATCCTCAAAAAGTATCAGTGATTACATTGGGGAAGCACATCAGCAGTTATTTTCGTTGAGATTTTCCTGCATCTTGAAAATTTGATTTTTCTTTGCAGTGACGATGAACAATCAGTCTGAGAATCAATGTGGTCCTCAGGACTCCTGATGGCGCCACAGTGAAAAAATTCATAGGAAGGCTTCCTCACTGTTAATGACCAATCGCATGCAATAAAGCGAGACACTTCATGGAACTTCTGGATTGTTCACGGACCCTGGATGTTAATTTGCTTTGTGGATTACGGACTATATAAATGTAGAGGAATTACACTGGATATCCGCAAGTAACGTGAGGATGGATATTTAAAAACCCTGCAAAAAAATCTTAAGGATATCCTAAAATGTTTTAAACGTAATTGAGCGGTTTTGAAATTTATTCAACACTGTCGAGGGAATGGGAGGTAATTTCAGAAACCGAGAGAGACTCACAGACACAGATAGAGAGCCACAGCCACAGGTACAGGATAAGATTGCCCTGGAGGTGTTTCGGAGCACACTCTGTGACCCACAATAGGCAAGGCAGCAACAGATGGAATGCAGTCATTTTCTGGTTATATGGATGATGTTTTGTTTACTATTTGGCACAGTATTGTCCCAGCCCTGGGAGGGTTTGATATGGAAAATGTAAAGGGGGATTTATTCTTTATCTAACTCAGTGCTGTTCCTGTCCTGGGAGTGTTTGATGGGAACAGTGTAATTGGGCTTTAATCTGTACTGAGCCCTATGCCTGTGTTAGAGATTGATGGGGACAGTGTCGGGTGATTAAAACAAAACCTAACCTCATGCTAAACGTGGCCTGAGATTTCAAAGGATTCCAGTCTATTGTTAGATTACTCGACACTGAACCTATTTATAGATTCCAGAAGCAACACCGATATTTTCTCCCTATCTAATCCTGCAGTTCCTGTCATTGACTCTCAAACTTTCATCATTTTGGACTATTCGAAATTCCAGGGATACAGTCCTGGGCTTGTGTCATTTCCCTGGCCATTGAACCCGTGCCGTCCAACTATAGTTCTGTGAATCTACGCTGCATTCATTTGCACATGGACACCCAAGTCCCCAACACTTTCTTGCCTTTATCTGTTTATAAAGTCGCTGTCAGCGCTGTGCTGACATGAAATGGCTACCTGAAACAAACCTATAATGGCTACTGACACTTTTGGAATCATTTGTCCTGGTTGGCAGATTAAAACACATCGTACACTTTATACATTTTCATCTCTCGGCCTCCTGCAGATGAAATAAACTGGGATGTGAATCGATGCAATTTCGATGTTAGAGGAGGGATAATCTAAACCAAATGGTACAATGGTAAACTGGATGCAGGAGCAGAGAAGCTTCAGTTTGAGTCTGAATTCTGTCAGCACAGGTGAGGGGCAAATGTGTGAAAAACTTTTTTTTCCATTCATGCATTCCTACATTGGAGAAATGTTAATTTACAAATTAAACTCTAAAAGCAGGATACGGACAACTCTGTTAAAAAGTTTCCATTGATTAAGATGCAGATTCCAGAATCCTTTTAAAGTCCGTGCCCTGAGATTTTTAAAAGTCTGTCTAACTTTCCAAACTTCAAGACGAAAATGCGATAGTTATATGACAGGTCAGCTACTGAATTGTAGGTGTGTGGTCTTGTTCAGAATCTGTCAGAGATTTAGCACGGAGTAAGATGTACTTTATCCAGATAACAGGCATTTATCAAGGACCAGCCTGACGCAATTTGCCTTCAAATTTTGTGTTCTCTAAAAATAAAGAAATTGATTTACCATTACGCAAGCCTCTCGGATTGTGTATCATTAGTATACATTTGTGAAAGAGTAACTGTGTATGTGAATGAGCGACTGTGGCTTTGAGGTGTCTGTGACTGATTGACTGAGAGTTGGTGGCTGAGATTGGCTGAGTGAGAGGTTGTGTTTGAGTGTGAGATTCTGAGATCGGGAGTTTGCAATGCTCTACTGTGCGTGTGACTGAACATGTGTGACTGCATGACAGTGTGTCTGTGCGTATGAGCTATGTACGAGTTTGTGATAGACACTGTAGAGGCAGCTTTACTCTGTAATCTAACACAGAGCTTCCCCTGACACGGGAGTGTTTGTGGACATATTTGTACATTGTATGTAACCCTATTTTTCCCTGACCCTGGGAGGTTTAGTTGGAGAAAGTGTACAGGGAAATGTACTCTGCCGATAAGCCAGTGATATAACTATGCTCAGTGCATTTGATCGGGACAGTGTGGGGATAGGGGTTGACTTCGAGATTATCTAATTCCACGGTGAACATGGTCTGGGAGTTAGAAAAGCTGAAGTGCAGAAACAACTTTACTCTGAACTTAACCCCATTCACTACCTAAATACAATCTGAAAGAACTGCTGATTCTGTCAATCGGAAACAAAACCTCAGCAGGCTTGGCAGCATCTTTGAAGAGAAATCAGCGTTAATGTTTCAGGTCTGGCTCAGATAAACGGTGACCGGATACGACGTGGTAACTCTGGATTCTCTGTTCGGATGTTGCCAAAACTGCTGAGCTTTTATCAGCAATTTGTTTTTTTTTTCCCTATTCTCTCCCTGTTCTACGAATTGCTCCCCTCAATTAGCTTAAAGACTTTGGTCTGCTATACATCAGCTTGCTGACAACACATGGAATTCCAGTCTCTCACTCAGACTAGAGTAAATGAATAAAAAATCCCAGAGGTGTGAAATTCCCCTGCCCTATCACTGTACGTTTCCCTGACTAATGCACCTAACCTTCACATGTCTGATCACTATGGGCAATTTAGCATGGCCAATATTACTGAACCCGCACATGTCGAACCCGACCATCCGAAAGAACCCCACGCAAACACGGGGAGAACTTACAAACTCCATTTACAGTTGCACGACACTGGAATCAAACAGGAGTCCCTGGAACTCTGAGGCAGCAATCTAACCACTGAGTCACTGTGCCAGCCAAACAGTTAAGTTTAAAATTGGGACTGGGAATACAAAAAGCTGCAGTTTAATTTCTGCGACATTCAGTTTCTCCACAAATAAAGTTATGGAGTGCATCAGTTCGATAAGCCAGTTCACTACCATCTTCTCAAGGGCTGAGGGATAAATGATGAGCCCAGCCAGTGATGCTCACGTCCGATGAACAAACGAAAACTTCATCCCTTTGCCTTGTTAATACCTTGCTGCCCCTGCAGATTAATTCAATGTGTTTTAATATCCCAGTACACACAGATCCCTCTCTACGTCAGAGTCCTATAACATCTCCCCATATAAACTGAAGTCTCTGTCGATTCTCCCTGACACTCTCCACTTTGTATTGTAATGGACAGGACTTTGCCCATTGACTTATCATCGCTACATCAATCTGTTCGACAGCAGCTTACTTCCACTTCACAATTTACTTATAAACTAGTTTCACCAATAATATACTCAGTTTTTAGATCAAGACTGACTTGAGCAGATGCCTTTTGGAAATCTCAAAATCCTTCGGTCACTCTCTGTTCCTTACTCAGTGTGTCTGCCTGTTTCGCTCTGCCCGCCCAGAATATCTGTGAATTGCCACATTCATCCGTTATCATTTTGGAGATGCTTCATGGTGTCCATACCTCCTGTACGGTCACAGTAAAACGTCTTCACCTCCCTCGGCCCAAGTCCTGGTTATAATTGCCAAACTGTCCAAATATTTGGTCACACCATCACTTTAACTCTCCCGATTTGTGTCCAACGTTGTGGACAATGATGTTGAATCAATTAATAAGATCCAGATTAAAGGAGTACTTGACTGAAAATAAATACAGTTCTACTAAAGGACTGTAAAATGTACAGATCGGGATTTCCAAACATCAAAGCTTCATTAAACCATCCTGGATGTCAGACAAACAGGACATTCACACACCTGGGTCAGACTCAAGACTCAATGCCCCGACACAGAAAGGTTCCTGTATCAAACAACATACGGTATTGGAATCAAATGCAGTTTTTGTGAGCAGGACATAGCACATGGGTTGAGGAAAATTGTCCATGTGGATGTTACGAATCAGGAATCTAATTTAGAATCCAAACTGAACAGAAACAATCCAGTAACGAACTCTGTGATGAAGTTCTAGAATACATCTATTTTCGTTGAAAATGGGAACCCTCTTGGATAACAATCGAGAATTACTGCTTGTGTGTGTGCGCGCGCCTGCGCGCGCGTATGCATGTGTGTTTCTGTGGTGATAGTTGAGAGTGAGTTAAATTTCTATCACTTCTCAGATTATACATATCTTCAAAATGTTTGGTTAGGCATCATCGAGGGAACTTTACTCTGTATTTAACCCTGTGTTGTCAATTGATCTCACAGCTTCCTAAACACTGTTTTCAAGGCTCCATCCGTTGCCACATCTTATATTTGCTAGTATCCTTTTCAGAGTGTCCTTCAGCCACTCAGTGACATCCCAGACTCAGGGAGGCAGCTGGTGTCGCATCTGCACTGTCACAGACATCTGCCTGATGTCCGAACAATGCAATCCCCTTATCACTATTGCTCTCCAACTTCTTTTGTTTTCTCCATTAATTAAATTCAGAGAAGGTTCATTTAAACTCGGAAGCAACAGTAACTATTCGATTTGAAAATGGAGGGAGGCAGAAAACTGGGCCACTGCTGAATTCTGTCCAAGCAACAATGTTAAACATTTTCATCGTTCTGTGGTTCCTAACATTTATACATTTCCTGTACTATAGTATTGAAGTATTTCAGGGGGTGGGTGCTGCCTCGTTACGGAATGATGAAATGTGAATAAATGACCTATTTCTCCAAAAATATCTAGTTGCTTTCATTCAGAAAGTGGTTGCTGGTTCCTCTCGTAGCGGCCAGAGGGGATCGCTCTCCCTCACCTCACGGCCCTGGCACGAGTCACCTGTTGCCTCCTCTCGCTTCCTCGGTGTCAGACTTTCCCCGCTGGATGTGGCCAATCTTTTTGTGTCGTCACTGCGCAGCCGCTTGCGCCTTTGCGTCATTCAGGGCATTGTGAGACTGTCAGAAATAATAGAATGTACAGGGACAGGAGCAAAGTGTCCCAGAGAAAAAAAATCTGCTGCTTGTACAGTGACACTGCGAAGCCAGCAGAGGGCGGTATTTTATCACTTTAAACAAAAGAGGGACAGACAGTGACAGAGAGAGTCAGATACATTTCTGCATCAAATTTTAAGTAATTCATTGATTGATCAACTCACGTTAACACTTCTGGTAATATTGAATCGACACCCTCACTCCCAGGACCCCCTCCCCTGTCTTGGTTAGTTCTTGTGCAGGTGGCCCTCTTCCTAACAACATTTGCAGCTCTTGGACTGCTTATGCTCCTTACTCTGATACCCTCCTCTTTCCAGTTCCTGCTGAGGTTCATTTTACAGTCGGCTACCGTACACCCAGAAGAACGTAAAGTTTCACACACTCTCATTACTAGGATGAATGTTTGAATCATAAACATTCATATTACCTGTGTGGTATTTCAATAGTCCCATGCATTGCTGAAACCTTCAGGACGATGGACTTATAGCCGAGAAATGGGATTTGTGTATGTGGATCTTCATTGTCTGCCAGGACTATTCGTTAATATGTTTCCCTCTGAGCTATAAAGAACAAATGAACACAAGAAATAGGAGCATGAGTCTGGAATTCGGCTCCTCGAACCTGCTCCGATTTTTAATACAATCATGGCCGATCTCATTTATGAAGTGCTTTAAGAGGTTAGTAATGGCAAACATTAACTCCGAGATTGCTCAGGTCCTCGAGAATTCGCCACGATCGTAATCGATCCATGCAGACCCCATCTCTCTGGCACTTCACTCATCTCTGGAACATCTGGATAACATGGACACCTGCATCAGACTTCTGTATATTGGCTTTTGCTCTGCCTTGAAGACCCGAATGCCAACAAGACTCATCGACATTTCTGAGTCCTAGGACTTTCCTCACATCGAGAACTGGATCTTTAACTTTCTGACCTGCAGATCACAATGAATGAGGAGAGTTGGAAACTCCTCCTCTTCAATAATACGCAATACTGCTGCCCTTCAAGGCTGTGTACTCAGCCCCCTTCAATATTTCTTACCCTCTCGTGACTGTCCCACCAAATTCAGCTCTAACTCCATTTACAGATTTACTAATGACACCACGATAGTGGGTAGGTCTCAAAACTGACCTAGATTACACCTCCTCCCACCATGCCCCCTGTAAAAATGCCATCGCATATTCTCAATTCCTTCACTTCCTCCGCATCTGCTCCCAGGTGGACCAATTCCAATACCGAACAACCCACATGGCCTCCTTCTTCAAAGACCGCAATTTCCCCTCAGACGTGGTTGACGATGCTCTCCACTGCATCTCCTCCAATTCTCGCTCTTCCGCCCTTGAACCCTGCCCCTCCAATCGCCACGAGGACAGAACCCCACTGGTCCTCACCTACCTCCAGATATCGTATCATCCTTCATCATTTCTGCCACCTCCAAACAGATCCCACCACCAAGGATATGTTTCCCTCCCCTCCCCTACCAGCGTTCTGGAAAGACTCCCTCCGCGACTCCCTTGTCAGTTTCACAACCCCCACGAACTCAACCTCCATTCCCAGCACCTTCCCCTGCAACCTCAAGAAATGCAAAACTTGCGCCCAAAACTCCCCCTCACTTCCCTCCAAGGCCCCAAGGGATCCTCCCATATCCATCACAAATTCACCTGCAATTCAACACACGATATTTACTGCATCCACTGCACAAGATGTGGCCTCCTCTGCATTGGGGAGACAGGCCACTTACTGGCGGAACATTTCAGAGAACCCTTCTGGGACACCTGCACCAAGCAATCCAGCCGCCCTTTGGCTGAACACTTTAACTCCCCCTCCCACTCCGCCAAGGACATGCAGGTCCTTGGCCTTCTCCATCGCCAGACCATGGCAAGAGACGCCTGGAGGAAGAGCACCTCATCTTCCGCCTAGGAACCCTCCAACCAAAAGAGATGAATGCAGATATCTCCAGCTTCCTCATTTCCCCTCCCCCCACCTTATCTCAGTGCCAACCCTCGGACTCAGCACCGCCTTCTTGACATGCAATCTTTTTCCTGACCTCTCCGCGCCCACTCCCACTCCGGCCTATCACCCTCACCTTAACCTCTTTCCACCTACGCATTCCCAACGCCCCTCCCCCAAGTCCCTCCTCCCTACCTTTTATCTTAGCCTGCTTGGCACACCTTCCTCATTCATGAAGAAGGGCTTATGCTCAAAACGTCGATTCTCCTGCTCCTTGGATGCTGTCTGGCCTGCTGCGCTTTTCCAGCAACACATTTTTCAGCTCTGATCTCCAGCATCTGCAGTCCTCACTTTCTCCTACAGGAAATAGCGCTTAGTGACATGGTGTTCAGACAACAGTCCTTCCCTCAATGTCAGCAAAACAAGGGAACTGGCCATTGACTTCAGGAATTGGACTGAAGGACACACACTGGTCTCTGTCATTGGTGCTGATTTGGAGGTGATGGACAGCTTCAAGTTCCGAGTAATAAATATCACAAACAATCAGTCTATCCATGTCAACTCTACAGCCAAGAAAGCGCATCAATGCATCTACCACCTCAGACGGGGAAGAAAATTTAGCATTTTGGTAATGACTCTGATCAATTTTAAAATTGCACTGCAGAAAACATTATATTCTGACGCTTCGTATGGTAACTGCTCTGGCTGTACTGCAAGAAATTGCAGAGATGCGTGTACCTAACCCAATCCATCAGGCAAATCATATTTCCTTCCATTGACTCAGTCTTGAATTCCCACTGCTTCAGGAATGCAGCCAACACAATCAAAGGCCCCTCCCACCACCGCAATGATCTTTCCCAACCTCTTCCATCGGACAGAAGATGCACATGTTTGAAAATACGCACCAATGGATTCAGGAACACTTTCTTCCGTGATGTTATCAAACTTATGAATTGACCTGTCATATATAGAGTTGATCCTTTTCTGCACCTGGTCAAAAGCTGTGAAACTATATTAAACTGATGTCCTTATGTAAGGTATGATTTGTACTGGAGAGAATGCAACACAATATTCTTCACTCTTTCTCAGAATGTATGACTATCATAAAACAAGCAAAATCAATCTGCATACCATACATCTGGGTCTGGTCTGCTCGATAACACTTTAAACCTATGTCGCCTGTGGTCTGTGTAAAAGACTTCCATTAGCCATTACTTCCATGACTATCATAATTTCGAAAGGATCTATTTCGTATCCCTCAGCCTCGTCGTTCATGTGAAAGAAATGATTTATTATATTGTCCCGCATCATTTATGATGGGAGCTGGCAGGACTGCAGATATTATGTCTGATCCGTGAGTGATAAAGTCAATTAGCCTTGTCTATCCGTTGCTTCTTATGGTTTCTGGCATGCAACTATTTCTGTGTCGTAGCTTCACCAGGTTGACACCTTACGTTTAGATATACCAAGTGTACGCACTCATAGAACAAAGAACATAGAAAAGTACAGCACAGAACAGGCCCTTTGGCCCACGAGATTTAATCCTAATGTCAAATATAGTAACTTAACCTACGCACCGCTCAACTCACTGCTATCCATGTGCATGTCCAGGAGTCGCACCAATGTCCCCAATGATTCTACTTCCATGATCACAGCTGGCAACCGATTCCATGCATTCACAACTCTCTGCGTAAAGAACCTACCTCTGACAACTCCTTTATACCTTCCCCCTAATATCTTCAAACTATGACTTCTCATGCCAGTCAATCCTGGCCGGGGGGAAAGTCTCTTCCTATTGATTGTATCTATTCCACACATTATTTTCTATACCTCGATCAGGTCTCCTCTCTTCCTCCTTCTCTCCAGAGAGAAAAGTCCGAGCTTATTCCAACTTTCTTCATAAGGGAAGCCCTTCAGTCCAGGCAGCATCCTGGTAAACCTTATTTGCGCTTTCTCCGAAGCCTCGGCATTTTCCTATAGTAGGGCGACCAGAAGTAGACACAATATTCAAAGAGTGGTTTCACCAGGGTTTTGTAGAGCTGCAGCAAAACCTCGCAGCTCTTAACCTCAATCCCCCTTCTTGAAAGCCAATACTCCATATGCTTTCTTAATAACTCTATCCACTTGTGTGGCAACTTTGGGGATCTATGTACTTGCATACACAGATCCCTCTGTTCCTCCACACTGCCAAGGATCCTGTCTTTAATCTTATATTCAGCATTCGTGTTCCTCCTTCCAAAATGCATCACTTCGCGTTTATCCAGGTTGACCTCCATCTGCCATGCCCAGATCTGCATCCTATCTATGTCGCGCTGCAGCCTGAAGTAGCCGTTTATACCGTCGACAATACCTGCAACCTTAGTGCCATCTGCAAACTTACTAACCCACTCTTCAACCTCCTCATCCAAGTCATTTTTCAGAACTACAAAGAGCAGAGGTCCAAGAACAGAGACCTGCGGGACTCCAATCAACACTTGCCTCCAGGCAGAATATTTTCCATCTACAAGCACATTCTGCCTTCTGTCAGCCAGCCAATTCTGAATCCAGATCGCCAAATCCCACTGTATCCCATACTTCCTGACGTTATGTACTCTACTCTTCATTTCTCTTCATCTACTCTTCATTTAACCAGGTTTGATCACTGGCTCCAAGGCATAACCCTTCAATTCATCTGCTTCCCCTGCCCTTCCATTTCTTCGTTGTCATGTCTTTAGAGCCTTGGTAAATTTGTACAGTGCATCTTGGAGGCTGTCATTGAGTTACACCATGCAGAAGGACTGGTTAATACTTACAAACAGTCTCTAACACACTCATTAAAAGGCAGAGCTCATAGGAACAGCTAAAACAAAAATAAACCAGGTTTCTTCAGGATTAAAGCACCTATCACTGCCGCGAACAGAGAGAGCTCCTGAGCAGTTGAAGACTTCCCTGTATCTTGTTCAGAGTCCCAAGCTGTTTAGTTGCCTGAGAACCAATCACATCGTTGCTGGTAGCTGACAGCCTTTGTCAGTGGTGAACTAGTGGCCAATTATCAATGAGCTCCTTGTCACAAACAAAGGCTGCATCTGTGTATAACTCCGTTCATCTCCAATCACACTTCAATTATTGGGTCACTATCAGGTAAATTGCTGTCAAATCTTGCAGCTATCTTCCATTTTCGATCTGTTTGTAAGGTCGCTCTTTTCACATTTTAGTCCGCAATTACACTCAATTCTTTTTTTAAAATATGTTTTTATATGTATTCGCCCTGAGAAAACTAAAATGCCATTTCAAAAACGCATTTCCTTGCAAAATACATGATGCACATTTTTTATAAAAAGTACAGTCTATTTATTATTTCTCCCTTCTTGCAATGTTATGCAACCTTCGCATTTCTTAAAGCTTTTACGTATTTCACCATTTGTATTTTAGGACAATATATCTGAATTCACATTCGGTTTTCTGGTGATGTGTATAATAAAATGGTTACAACAAACGACACCATCAAAATATGTTGCATTGTTAATTTGAAACTTTTAAAGAAGGACAGTGGATTACAATCTGTTTAATTTTGTATTTCATTGTTTTTTGTTGGGTGGTCTTCGAAGTGCTGAAAATCTAACAGCAATCCCAAAGTCCCCTTTCCTATGGAAGAGAACTTTTCCAATGATCGGTATTGATTCTAATAGAAATATCCTCCAGGTTCTTAATTCCTATTTTATCATCCTGGAACAAGAAAGCACTTAAACCCAATTCAGAAGCATCAGCGGCCATTTTGAAAAGACTGGAAAACGCAGGGATGGTAAAATAGGTTCATCAATTCAAATTGCTTTCATCCGTTCAACATTAACCTCGCACTCTACTAACTAAACCACCTTTCTCTTATTTCGTTCAAAAACATGTTAAAGGCGCAGCTGTCCCGTCAAAATTATGGACAAATTTCCTGTAAAGTCAAACAATCCAAACATCTATTAATTTCTCATTTAGTTTTAGGAAAGAAATTCTAATAGTATCACTTTTGCTGTCTCCATCAACATCTGTGCGCTTGTGTGTGTATGCCTGTGTGGCTGTATGTGCACGTGTGTCTCTTTAAGTCGATATGTGTGCTTCTGTCTGTATGGGTCTTTGCACATCTCTCTGCATATGTGATTGTGTCTGAGTCTCTGTACGTATTTCCGGCTGTTACACACACACAGCGACAGGCACAAAACACACACACACACACACACACACGATATCTGGAGGTTCCAGAGGCGGAAGATCAGGAGTTTTTCCTCAAGGCGTTGGGTGGTGAGTGAGTTGTGATAGAGAAGATCCTGGTCCTGCATGTCCTCGGCAGATTCGGAAGGGGAATTCAATTCTCCCTCCGCCAGTTGTTGTTTTGTATGTTGCTCCTGACCCATCAAAACACAGATCTGTGTGAATGCGCAAACAACCTCGCTCTGTACATTTCACTCAGAATAATGTCAATAACAGGACGGATTAAAACAAAATGCAAACTGTGTTGAATGCTGGATGTAGGGAATCATGTTACTGTAGAGCCTTTACAGCACTGAGATCAGGCTTTCGGCCCATCATTCACACACCAGTCTGCACTCCCTGTTGAAACCTTTCCAATTACCCAGATCCCTGTCTGATTGAAGACTGTGTGCGTGGAGTTTGCACATTCTCCCCGTGTCTGCGTGAGTTTCCTCCGGGTGCTCCAGTTTCCTCACACAGTCCAAAGATGCGCAGGTCAGGGTGGATTTGCAACACTCAATAGTCAATAGTGTCCAGGTGTGTGTTGGTTATATGGTTAGCCATGAGAAATGTGGGGTTACAGGAATAGCGTAGAGGGTGAGACTTGGTGGGATGCATGATGAGCCGAATAGCCTGTTTCTACACTGTAAGAATTTTATGATCCTATACTCCATCCTATCTATATCTGTGGATGAAGAGGACAATCACCTGATCAAATATCCCCATCAATGGGTCAACGTTTGCTTTCTATCTGACAAAGAACTGCAGATGTTGCAGATCTGAGAGACAGCTCAAAAATTGCTGGGAAACTCAGCAGGTTCGGCAGCATTTGTGGGGAGTGAACCTTTTGGATCCAGTGATTGTTCTTAAGGGCTGAAGGCTTCTGATTCTGATGTTTTCAGACCTGTTGACGTTTTACAAACAATTGCTTGTTTTGCTTTCATCCCCAGTTCAGTTGGTGACGATTACGGCCTTGTTATGTCCGTTTGGGAAAGGGGACAGTTTATTTGCTAGCGCGGTGGTGGTGTAGTGGTGAGCATAGCTGCCTTCCAAGCAGTTGACCTGGGTTCGATTCCCAGCCATCGCAGTGTCGTGGCTTTTCCTGTGGTTTTGTAAGGAAAAGTCTTGATCACCAACGTTGCATTCTGTGGCGAAATAGATTTGTCAGGTTGCTTTAGGGTTTTCATGGTGATGGTTCCTGTTAATTGCCGTGACAATCCGGGCAGCGTTGCTCGAAAGCTTTCCTCTCTGCTGCCCATTGCTTATTTGAATATTGTTCGCAACATAAGGTTCGTTTTGTTTTGTTGGAAAAGTGAGAGATTGCTATCGTCAGAAACCTTAAATAATTACAGAAGCCGCTGGAAATTCGGAACAGATTCAACAGCCTCTATCGTGGACAGGAAGGAGGTTTAAATGCGTCAAATTTCTTCAAGGTTAAAATACATTCGCACCTCAAAACCATTTGGAAGCTTAAGAATTACAAACATCACATTATAACCTTTCCTCATCCGTTCACGTTTCACAATATCATTCCGGTAGCAGGAAGACCAGTTTTGTATGGTTTATGCAATGTTACTATATTCGAACATTGACTGTTTCGTAGTTAAATGATGTTTCATTTCGTTCAGTTTTCCAATAGAGTTGGGTTAGTCCACACTTTGTTTTTTGTTTGTGTTACAACGATAGTGAAAGTAAATTATGTTTCGGTTCAAGCCTGGAAGTTTCACCAATTGAATTGCATTGCCGTACATTTGCCTTCAGGAGAAAAGAAAAAGGGATCTAGGCCATCTTCTTAATTAATAGGAGTTTGATCTGGTTCAAAACCTCCTTAATTTCGGTCAATAAATGTTCCTACAGTGCGCAACAATGATTTTCACAGATTAGAGGAGGATGCACAGACATCGTTATTAATTGTTATTACCTCGGACATGAGACGTTTGGGAATGATACTCCTCAGACCATCGACTGTCTGCTCAGCCAAGGTTAAAGGCCTGGAATCCGGCAAAATTGGGAACAATGCAATTCCCAGGAGACTGAGAGGTTACTAACAGAGTGGGAGGTGGAGATTCGGGAACAGAACTACAGGGACAGTCCGCTCTGATCACTGACCCTTCACCATCAGTATATCCAGTGCCAGGAATAACTGCCATTAGTCAGAATGACAAAATGTTACCATGGAAAATAAAGAGCATGAAAGTAAGGTAAGGTGTAATGCATGAAAGCAAGGGAAGGCTTAAAGCATGAACCCCACTGGCGATCTGTTGCAAGGGGTCTGTAGAATACAGGATGAGTTAAGAATAGTGGAATTCTCTCACACCAATTAGCAAAGAAAGGTTGACGCTGAAAGGTCTCGATGGTGAGATTAGATTACAGTTAGTAAAGTTAGGCTTCCTGTTAAGTATCATTATGACTCGATTGGGAACATAAATATTTGGGACATGACATTAAGTATCAAATTAATAGTTAATAGAGTCAGCCTGATTGAGATTATTGACAATAAATAACAAATTATGGCATCGGGAAAATATGAAGTAGGGTCTGGAATGAAAGCCGATTGTTGCGAAAGCTGACATTAAATACCTAACGGTCACATGAGAATAACGTTAAGTAGAATGAATAATTAAACAAATGATGGGAACTAACATCACGGGTTTATTGTGTAGCGAGTGTGAGGTCCTTTGATTAATATATTTGGACATGCTGATAAGCAAACAAAGCATGGGAAAAATGTATAAAAAACCATGGACGATGAGGTTCGAGAGCATTCGAGAATCTGCTTTCTCGGTGTCACGGTTTTTCATTTGCAAATAACAGACCGACCTCTTGAAGAAAACTCTACGTCTCCTGGTGATTCTCCAGACTTTTTCCACGACAAAACTCAGCAGGTCTGGCAGCATCCATGCAGAGAGAATTGTGGACAATATTTAACAACTTCATCAGAATTCAATAATCTCCCACAGGTACTGCCAAACCAGATAGTTTTGCCAGCAGTTTCTGATTTTGTTTCAGATTCCCAGAGGCCACAGTTCATTACATTAACCTTTAAACCATTGCAGAAAGTTCTTTGTGGTTCTTCACACGGAAACTTTCCGTTTGAGGAACATTTTCCTGCCCCCATTGGAAACAAGAAACCCTGCAGCAGAGAAAACAGATGCTTTAACAACAACGATCGCTGTCGCCTTTGGAGGTCTTGAACCACCAGCCTTTCATTTAACGGTCTAATACGCTGAAACTTCCAACCTAAAACCTTGCCCGAACATCTAAAGCAGGTTGTGACGGATTTCAGTCTGTCCTTCCCAGACCGAGAAGTGTCCTCTTATCAGTTTTGTTTTTTCCAAAATAAAGTCTGGAACATTCATTATGGAACAGTCTTATCCCATCCACGACAGACACACCCATCTCACTGAGCACCAACTCTACTCCAACTGGGGCCACCTCCCTTCAAGCCTTCTTGTCCCTTGTGCTGTCCCGAGTTTTTTCATTGTCCCGGAGTCTCGATGAGGTTTGTATTTGTCATGTAGGGGAACGAGAATCATCAAAGTTAATGGTCTGTCCTCTTAAAGAAGGGGTAGTGGTCTTGACTGTCTCTGCTCATTTGGGCAGTTCACCCTTCTTCATTCTCCTTGAATTTCACTTCTCACAGAGTTTCTGAAGATTCACAATGTTGGAGACTGGGTTATATGCTTTGCCTCTTTTACATTTTTTTCCACCTACCAATTGATATTTTCTCAAAATCTCTTTAACACTCCTCTGCCTTGCACCATGTCCAGGGTCGAGATTTCCTGGCATTTGGAGAGATTCCCGAGGTTTTCTTTGGAGCCAAGAGAGTTAACTGAAGATGTTATGCAGCTGTTTATCTTGATGGGGGAGGGAGCGGTGGGGATTGGCACATTGACGATCAGGAGGAAGTATTGTCACTGAACAGGGTCAGTGTTCAGAGGACTGTGATTGAAGGAATTTAATGAAATGCAGCACTTGTGCACAGTAAATTCACAGAATGCTGTAGAAAACCGACGGGTGCAGCGGTAACTGTGGAAAGAGAAACAGAGGTAACATTTTGAGAGTGATGCATTTGTGATCAAACACTCGACTTTCTAGCGCACGACACTGCCAGCGAAATTACAGTCACTGAAGTGTTTTTGAAGAAGATTCAGGTCTATTTGTTCATTCAAAAGTCAAAAAAGACAATGCTGCAAACACTAAGAGCTGGCACTGGACAGTGCAGACCGACCTTGAGGGTTTTTTCTGCTCTGATATACACCTGGGATAATGTGGCACCAGAAGGCTTCCTCACAGCGGAAGGGGCCAATTACGTAATACTTAGGTGTGGAGGATATTTTCTCTTTCAGAGGGTAGCAAATCTGTGAAGTTGTTTGCAACAGAGTGTTGTCAAGGCTGCATACATGCAAGGCTGAGAAAGACAGGCATTTGGTCACTTCGGGAATCGAGGGCCACAGAGATGAGGCCGAAAGGGGATTTGAGGATTAACCAAATCAGCCGTGATCTCATTGAAACTTGTCGCTGACTTGATGGGTTAAATTGCTTCCATCTGCTCGAATGTCTTTGTTGTCATTTCGAAAATGTGAACCACCATTGCACATTAAGAAAAGCAGAAAGTTTAGAAGAGACGATTACAGTCAAACTGAGTCAACATCATTTTTGAAAGGAAAAACACACGATGACAGTCTAAGAGATTTCTTTGGTAGCATGACCTGCAGACTTGGTGAAGGACGATGCTCAGTAAAGTTCATTTGAATTTTAGCAAGCAATCAATAAGGGGCTATATAAAAGTCCGTTGCACAATAAAGGAGTTCTCGGTGTTGGGTCATAAAGCAGCATTGTCTGTCCATTGTCTATTTAACAGAAATCACCGAATCAAGAATAATGAGCAGTTTTCAAGTTGGAAAGATATATTTAGTGAAATCCAGACTGGTTAGTCATCGGATTTAATGTTTTATCTGACCGAATGACTTGGAGGAAGTGGCAGAGTGAAATGCTGCGGTACACAATAGGTGGGGGAGCATACTGTGATAAGGATGTGGAATTTTGCAAACAGGTATCGATAGAATGAGTGAGTGGAGAAGTCTTGGCAAATGCAGTTTCATGTAGGGGCACTTTTATCTGTTAATAGGTTCACAGCTCTCCATTCAATTTGCAATGTTGCAACCCCACACAAGGGCGCATTCGCTCGCTGTTGCAGATTTTGTTGACACATTGTTACCACTGTTTTTGATCATGTGTTGGTTTCTGAGTGACAATTGTTTCCACTGTACCGGAGATGCCAGAGACACGTTTATCAGTTCAGCCGAATATACGATAAACAATGTCCCTTTCAAAACGTGAGGTTCCATTCCAACCATGCACCAACCAAAATATCCAGAGCCGTGGAATGCAAATGGCCACATGCTCGGGGGATTGAGAGTGACGGCTCCATGTCAAATAGTGCTGAAACAAAAGTAACTAATTTAGAATGCTCTGAATGAAACCGAACGGAACTTTCCCTCAACCTTTCCCAATTCACTCGGAAAATGATGGTGTTGCGTGCACGTGGGTTTACGTAATGAACAGTTTATTGTCAGTAACAGGAGTGGGGTGGGGCAGGATAGTGAGGTTTTCGCGTGGCTGAGATGTGATCTGGTCGAACGGGGAATTCAAACGCCCACAGAACAGAGAGCTGGTTGATCCAGGAACTCACTCCCATCTTCTGTTCCCAACCCAATTCTCCAGCCTTCTGTCTGTGACACTAAGCTCCCCTGAATTCCGGATCCAGTCTATTTCCCAGAATGGGTCTGAATCCGCCCCAACCTTCTCCACATCCACAGCTGATACACCGCGTCTGTGTGTGATTGAACACAGTTTCAGTCCCACACAGCAAACCCAGTCTGTTCGGAGCAAAGTCATACCCGCTGCGGGACAGATATACGGGTCTCTGTCCCCAATTGTTTTTCTGCGAGGGAGTAGTTAGCTCCTTCACCACTCACGGCAAGGACTGGTGCTTCAAAATGTGGGGAGAAAGAAAATAGGCACAAAAGTTTGGACAGGTTTCGTCAAGGGTTATTGTCAGCATCAGTGGAGTCCCTGCTTCAGAGTCTGAGTTTGAATCGCACAGACTTGGATCCAATTCGCATTCAGGAAATAAAGATTTATTTCTCTTTTTTGGTTTATCTGAATGAAAACTATTTCCTGCTTCTACACAGAGCACAGACGCGGATCTGCCAGAATCAATCCAGTGATTGATCGCATCCAACTGGAAGGATCATTGCGGCAGATACACGAGACACCTGTCACCGCAAATCGCCTCTAAGGATCTTGCATTTCTCATCTGAAACTATCTCACTGTTCCTTCAATGTCGTTTGTTTTAATTCTCAGAACTCCCTCCCTCGCGACATCACGGATGCATCTCTGTGCTGAGTACTTCCACGATTCTGTCAAGTAACTTACCATCTCAAGCTCTGGAGTAATTATGGATGGGCAGTGAAGCTGATCCCAAAGAGTGACGTGCATACTCCAGAAATTTGTTTCAAACGGCTGCACTTTCGAAGAGGAAACCGGAAAGTATTCGGGAACAAGTAAGAAGTTTCGAAGGGGGAGTAGGATAAACTGAAAGTCAATGATGACCAGGAGACGTGAGGCAAGAAGTGGGTTTGATGCTGTTGGTGCAAGGCTCAATGTCAGTGCTAATGGGTTAGCCCTTACTACCCACTGTTAACACCGACTCACACACCACTCCTGGTAAATTCAACACAATTACCCTGATCTTTTGGTATGAGATTCCCTCTGTGCATATTCACGCGGTTTATCGGCCCCGAGAGGATGAACGTTTCCCCTTTACCCTGTCAGATTACAGAGGGGAAGGCAATAGTTTGAAAGCAAAAAAGACCAGCTGTGACCTGTTCTTTCCTGCATAAGTGCAGGTTGATATATATTCTCATCGAGCAGCTTTATTACAGCAAGGAAGTCCGAGTTACTGTGATCAAATAGTTAATTAAATGCACAAACGGATTTGAAGAACACCGTATGTGGCTTTGTCAGTTAAAGCATCTGGTAATAACCAGGCGAATATGGTGTCAAATGCTCTGAAATGTTCCGTACATTGAAAGTCCATTGCCTAAACTTATTGTAAAAGCCGTATTGTTGATCCAATATCGCGACAGTGAGGGCTCAGCATGCTTCTTGTGTTTGAGCTCAGCCCGTTGTTATTTGGTGAGACCAAGCCCTGCCGCCTGCTGTGGACCCATTAGTCAATGTTCAATCCTGCTCATCCAGCGGCGAGATTCTGTACTCTGCTCAACAATGATCTCTCCATCGCTTCTACTTTTAGTCTCTCGCTGTCACAGCAAGTCTTTTTTCAATAATGAAGTGAGGCAGGAGACACTGCAGACTTGCCAGGAAATGTTGTGGTAATAACGCATCCATTGCGAGATGACAGCTCTCATTGTCTGCTGTCACCATTCATTAATTTTAGGCAAATTGCAATGACGTCATTGAAATCCTATAATTGGAGAGAAACTGCTTTTCTTCTGGTCGGTTAGGAATTCTAATTGCAATTGTAAATTATCGTATTTTGAGTGAAGAAACGTCACCTCACTCAGACCTAAGTGACAGAGATATTACCTGGAGACTGTGAGCCCAGTTCTACACACTCTGGCCGGGGCGTGGGGGGGGGGGGGGGGGGAGGGTAGCGGGTTGGGGGGGAGGCGGAGAAAGCCACGAAACAGGTATACTCTCAATCTGTCACCGGATTTCAGACTTTTCCAAGAGAAGGAATAGAAATTGAGGGATATTGACAGACAGAGAGTGGGAGAATGTAGAAGAGAGTGAGATGGTACAGAGAGACAAAGGGAGACAAATAGATAAGCATACGAAGTTAGACACTGAAAACAGAAGCTCTCCATTCAACGTTGTTGCTCATGGACAGAAAGGAGAAGATAAAGGTAATGAGTAAGGCCAGACTTTCACCAACTCAGGAGAACAGCAACAGCATTACAGCCGATATGACATTTTTCATTTTACAGATGACGTATGTCAGCTAATGAGAGATTCTGATATGTATGCTGATTCGTGAAGTGAAACTGGCAATTACCCTGGAATTAAAACAATAAAATGCACAGGTAACCTGATTCTGTCGATATGAAACATCAAATCTCTTTGTCTCCACGGGTGCTGTCAGGCCGTCTGAATTTGTCTGTCAATTCCTGTTGTTGATTCAGATTTCCAGGATTCGCACTTATTTGTTTTACGCCAGTCTGAATACTATTTGTGACAAAACTCCATCAATTGCCAGCACCATACAACATTCCCTGCTTTGGGAAGGCTGTCAACAAGATAACCGGTCAGAGGAAGTCTCCCATTGCCACAGCAGTCAGAGTACTGAATCCTTACCACTAGACTTCCAGGGAAATTGAAATATGGTGCTGTATGTTTCCTTAATGAATCCCCTTTTATTTTTTCATTTGTGATCATTTTATCTGCACATCAATTTCCTTCTTTCTTCCATTTCTTTCAGCGTGGAAAAGGCCTTTCCGCCTATCTGCAGTGCGGGAGACCGGATATTTATCTACTTTAGTCCCAGTTTCCAGCATGAGGCACTTAATCTTCCATGTTCTGATGTTTCCAGGGTAAATTTCAATGAGATACTCCCTGTGCTTTAAATGACACAATCATAGGACTGAACTTTGGCGTGGTCACACTGTATGGTAATCGCCCTGAGGAAATCATCCTCATTTTCATCCACATAGGTGGACAGACAGACAAATCCCCCGAGAGCAGGAGAGATGTCAGGATGAGACCAGTTTAACGTGCTTCACATCTGCCAGTTTCTCCGACGACCTCACCGCAGCATGTCAAAGATTTGTGCAGCACAGAAAATGCACTTCAGCTGAACAAGTTTGCACCAGTCGAACACAAGTCCCTGACTGTTCTCGTCTCATTTTCCAACAGTTGGCTCACAGCTTCAAACGCAGTTGGTGGTAGAAGTGTACACCTCAATGCGTCTCAAATTTCTCTAGAAACTTCTGCTTGCTGCACCCTGACAGGCAGTGGGTTGCAGATTCCCACCATGCCCAATTTGCCCATTTTTGTTTTTAAGCTGACTCTTCCAGTCGAAGTCAGGGAGCAATTTCCCTTCGCAATTATTGACATTTCTCCATCACCATCAGTAGGATTCGAGGTTGCATGGTTTAAGCCATATAAATTTCAATTCCATTGCCTTAACCACTCCTCCAGGACGACAGGACGACACTGTACAATTCACTTTCCAGGTCTCTTTCCTAGTGGAGATGAGGAAGAGTAAATCATTATTGGGTTTGTTTGAATCCAATCATTTCACAGCTTCCAAACGTGTAAAATTTCGGTGCGTGGTGAGGCTGGCCGCATCATCCTGATGGATGGAATGGGCATTCAGTTAAAATAAAAACAGAACTTGCAAGAAAACCTCAGCAGGTCCAGCAGCATTTCTGGAGAGACATTAAGAGGCAATGTTTCAGAACGTCATCAGCGCTGTGTTTTCTCCCACAGATACTCCCAAATTGGCTCGTTTCTGCAGCAGTTTCTTTTTGATTTCAGATTCCCACAAGTTACAGTTCTTGACATTAATCTTGACAGCAATGCGCAAATGTCATTGTGGTTAGTCACACGGTAGTGTTTCCATTTGGAGAATACCTGTTGATCTCATTAGAAATTGAAACAGTGCAGCAAAGCAAACAGATGCATTAAGGGCAGCAATCGCTGTCGCCCTGGGGGCTCTTGAATCAGCTATCTTTCATTCAGCAGACTAATGCGCTGACACGTGCAATCCAGCACATCACACGATCCTCCAAAGTAGGCGGTTACTGAATCTTAACTTCAGTCTGCCCTTCCCAGAATGACAACTGTCCTCTATCAGATGTACTTTTCCAAACTAAAGCCTGGGACGCTCATTATTAAGACCTAGGAACAGTCTGATCCCACTCACTGCAGACGTACCCATGTCACTGGGAAACCTCTCTCCCAGAATCGGGACAGTCTGGTTCCAGCCTCTCAGTGTTTGTCTGGCCCGAGCTTTTCCAATGTCCTGGAGTCCTCATATACAAAAACGAGAAATCTTTCAATGTCTCAGATCAGTTCGTGCCCCGAGAACATCAGAGTTAATGTCCCGTCCCCTTAAACAGGGGGAAGCTGTCTTGGCTGTTTCTGCTCAGTCCGACAGTTCACCCTTGCACATTGCTCTTCGATTCCACTTCCCAAAAAGTTTCTGAAGATCCACAAAGCTGGAAACTGGTTTCCATGTTTGCCTCCTTAACATTGTTCCGCTCTCAAATGTCAATATTTCCCCAAAATCTCTTCACTATCCTCTGTCTTGCACCATGTCCGGGGATGAGAATTCCCTTTATGAGGAGAGAGTCCAGAGGCTGGTAAGTTTCACTTTGGAGCGAAGAAGGTGAACCAGAGATTTCCTGCGGCTGTTGATAATGATGTGGGAGGGAGGGAGCGGTTGGGATGGGCCCTTTCACGAACAGGAAGAAAACTTGCCACCGCCCAGGGTCAGGACATGGAGGACTGTGATTAACGGAATCGAATGTAAAGTTGCACTTTTGCACAGTACATTCCGAGGATACTGCAGAAACTCGGTGTGTCCAACAGTATCCGTGGGAAGAGAAACGGTCCAGGTTTTGATAGTGGTACAGTTCTGATTAAGAACTCGAGGTTACAAAATCAAATCGAACAACTGGCATGGTTTGTTGAGATTGTTCTTTTTTCGAGTTTGAGCGCGAAATCGTCCTTTCGGAAATCATTGAAAACGGCAGAATTCGAAACTGCGTGGGGATTGCCAATGGATATCTAACCCATCACCTTTCCCACTCGGACCTGTCTACACATTTAACTTCCGTGCTTAATACATCTTATGAAATGAATGTTTCCAACCTGAAACACCAGTATTTGGCTTGCCCTGTCCGCAGCCTGACCCCGGTATTCGCTGTCCCCCTCTCTTGGTTCAGAACGGAGTAGGATGCTGGGAGATCCAGTTGAATTACACGCGTTGATGAGAGATAATTGTGGCTCAGCAGTTAGCACTGCTGCCTCACAGCACCATGGTCCCAGGTTTGCTTCCAACGTCGGGCCACTGTCTGTGTGCTGTTTGCACATTCTTCCCCTGTCTGCGTGGGTTTCCTTCCACAGTCCAAACATGTGTTCGTCAGGTGAATTTGCCGTGGTAAATTGATATAGTCTTTGGTGCATTACTCACAGAGGGTCAGTGTGGACTGGTAGTGCCGAAGGGAGCCAAACTGGAGGGAATTTAATCCATTGAAGTGGATGGGAAGGATCCATTTTCATGTGCAGAGAGATTAATAAACATAGCAATGGATCGAGAAAATAAAAACGTTGTTGTATTGGTTCAGTGCTTTCATCGCCTACTGAGTTACTGAGGGTTACCTCAGATTACAACAGGATCTGGACCAGATGAATCAATGGGCTGAGAAGTGGCAGCAGAAATTGAATTGAGATAAATGCGAGGTGCTGTATTTTGGGAAAGCAAATCTTAGCAGGACTTATGCCATTAATGGTAAGATTCCAGGGAGTGTTGCTGAACAAGGAGACCTTCGAGAACAGGAGTTGGGAGGTCATGTTGTGGCTGTAATGGACATTGCTTAAACCACTGTTGGAATATTACGTGCAATTTTGTTCACCTTCCGATCGGAAAGATGTGAATATTGAAAGGATTCAGAATAGCTTCACAAGGATGTTACCAGGGTTGGAGGATCTGAGCTGCAGGGAGAGGCTGATCAGGCTGGGGTTATTTTCCCGGCTGCGTCGGAGGCTGAGGGGTGACCTTCTCGAGGTTTACAAAATTATGAGGGGCATGGATAGGATTAATAGACAAAGTCATTTTTCCTGGTGTCGGGGAGTCCAGAACTAGAGGGCATAGGTTCAGGGTTAGAGGTGAAAGATATAAAAAAGACCGATGGAGTAATGTTTTCACGCAGAGGGTGGTACGTGTATGGAATGAGCTGCCAGAGGATGTGGTGGAGGCCGGTACAATTGCAACATTTAAGAGGCATTTTGATGGGCAAATGAATGGAAAGGGTTTGGAGAGAAATGGGCCGGGTGCTGGCAGGTGTGACAAGATTGGGTTGGGATATCTGGTCGGCATGGACAGGTTGGACCAAAGTGTCTGTTTCCATGCTGTGCATCTCTAAGACTCTATGATTCTATGTGATCTTGAACAAAATTCGCTTTTAGCAAATCTAATGTGCAAATCATGTCTGTTTGTGGTCAAGATTTGAAAATGTTTCAAATACTCACAGCTGGCTCTGCAGTGTTAAGACCGACCTTCGGGTGTTTATACTGCCCTGATTTTAATATATGGATAATGTGGGACCAGTGGGCCTTATCACAGCGGATGGGGTCAAACATGTAAAACTGACATGAGGAAAATATTCTCTCTTTCGGAGGATAGCAAGTCTGTGGAAATGCATCCAACAGAATGGGTACATTCAAGGCTGAGATAGGCAGTTATTTAGTTAGTCCGCAATCAAGGGCCACGGAGATAAGGCTGAAAAATAGTGTTGGGGATTATACAAATAAGCCGAGATATCATTGAAAGCTGTCGCTGACTTGATGGACTAAATTACTGCTATCTGCTCTAATGTCTTTGCTGTCATTTGGAAAATGCTAGACACCATTTAAAATGAGTAAAAACACAACGTTAGGAAGAGATGTTTGCACTCAAACTGAGTCAACATTATTTATTGAAAGGAAAGTCACACTTGCCAATTTGCCAGATTCCTTTGCTAACATGACCAGCGGAGCTGATCAAGGGAGCTGTTCGGTATAGTCCTTTCGAATTTGTGTCAAATACTCAATTGGGAGCCATATAATAGATCATTGCAGACTGAGAGAGTTCACGGTGTTAGGTCATAAATCAGCATTAACTGTCCACTGTCTACTCACAAGAAGTCACCGAATCGGGATTATTGAACAGTTTTCAAGTTGAAAACATATAATTAGTGAAATCCAGAATGGTCAGTCATCGGGCTTCAATGATTTCTCTGTCTGAATGACTTGAAGGAAGTGGCAGAGTGAAATGTGTCCAGTTCTGCTGCCGATACGCAATCAGTGAGCGGGCTTATTTTGATGAGGACGTGCAAAACTGTAAAATGATATCGATAGTATGAGTGAGTGGAGAAATCTTGCAGTTTCATGTTGTGAGTGTGAGGTCATGCACTTTGTCAGGAATAATCAAAAGACAGACTAATATTAATATGGAAAGAAACCCAATAAAAGGGTGGTTCAGATGGTTTCCAAGAAAAGACGGAAACTAAGTCGCCTGTAAAGTAATCGATGACCAAGATATGGCTTGTCTTGGTCTATGGGCCATACGTATTTTATTGATTATTGTTCTCCAAACATTCTTTACAATAGAACCGGGAGTGGGAGAGGGGAAATTAAGATCACCCATGATTCCTGCCATCTTTTAGCACTCACACACAGTACTTTTTTCTTGTACGTCTTATTTCTCACTCTGGTTACTGCGAGTGGGCTTGTCAACTACACCTGCTACTGACTTCTTTTCTCACTGTTCGTTATCTCGACACAAAACACATTTTACATCCTTATTTCCCGAATCAAGGCAATCTCTAATCATTGCATAAATATCACTAAAATCTCGGCCTTTCGCACGCCTCTGTGCGTCATCTTCCAATATTAATTGATTCTTCACTGTGTTGTAATTGCACATGATAAGAGAAAGACAAAAAAGACATTGGTGGACCTGGGCTTCACACGCACGTTATTGAAGTTAAAACGCAGATTACTGCCCACAATACGATCATAGAAGCACTCACTTAATCTTCAGGAAGCACAGAATAAGTACAGTGCACCAGAAACACAACAGAAATACTGCTCTGGGCTACTATTTTGTACGTATTTCTCAATGAGCAATAGACTTGTACATGTGTTCCATCAGGAAGTACTTCACACAAGGAAGTAACCAGTGCTGCAGACGGTCATATGATCCCATTTCCAACTCCCGGGATCAGTGATACTCAGTGTCCTGCATATCGATATGAGGAACAGCTGTCCGAGCAATATACGGGCTAGATGAACTTTATGAATGCAGCTCTCACGTTGTCAGCCTCTTTCTCCTATATATTTCGTTTCGTGCAGTCCCTTGGTGGAATCTCGTCAAATACTTTGTCCTGCACTTGATGGGTCTTGGGTCTTGTGTTCTCAAACCCCAACAATCGGAAGGGAAACTATTGATTGAAACTAATTCAATTCATAACACTCACAGGACCGCAGCGTTTCACATGAGCTTCAGCAGCGCTGAGAATGTCATCGAGAAAGGGGAGGAAAAGGCTGGAAACCTTCTTCCCAGCTCGGCTGAAAATTCCAACAACAACTCCGAGGACCGGAGCTTCACATCTTTCTGCTCCAAAACTCTATGGTTTTCTGCCGCAGAGAATTGCACCCTCAATTCCCGCGTGCAAGGTGAGGATACCAAGCCCGACACTATCAAGGATGGTAGTTAGAGCGAGGGCAACACCGGTCACTATCATATGGACAGCCACAAACACACTCTTTGCATATGGAAGTCCATTCCTTCACACTCTCTTCATTTTACCATCATCTCAGAGATTATTCTGATAAAACAGCTTTGCACTGCCTCTGTGACAAGGAGACCATTGATTTATAATGGTCAGAAAGTCTGTCCACAATAGCCGACATACTGCCTCAACAACACTCCACAACTCCTGCACATGCTTCATTTTGTAATGAAGGCTGACATTTCATTTCCTGTCCTGGTTAATGGATGCCCTGCATGAATTCTGTTCGTGTTGTGTGACCAAGGACATTCCGGTCCTTTTTGGCAAAAGCACTTCCCAACCTCTCACCTTCTAATAAATACAACATGAAAAGGAATGTATAAGTTAACAAAAAAGAACAAAGGAAATTTACAGCCCAGGAACAGGCCCTTTGGCCCTCCAAGTCTGGGCAGATCCAAATGTACTGTCTAAACCTGTCGGTCAATTCCTAAGCATCTGGATCCCTCTGCTCTCCATCTACTACATCTGTCCACACGCATCTTAAATGAATCTACCGTGCCTGCCTCTACCACCTCTGCTGGCAACGCCTTCCAAACGGCCACCACCCTCTGTGTGAAGTACTTGCCGCGTGTATCCTCCTTAATCTTTCCACTTCTCACCTTGAAATTGTGACCACTCGTTATTGAATCCTTCACCCTCGGAAAAAGCTTGTCTCTATCCACCCTGTCTAAACCCTTCACGATTTTGTAAACCTCAATCTGGTCCCCCCTCAATCTCCTTTTTATTAATGAAAGCAAACTGAACCTACTCAACCTTTCTTCATAGCTAGCGCCTTCCATCGTCGTAAACCTTCTTTGCACCCTCCAAAAGGCATCCATATCCTTTTGATAATGTGGCGACCAGAACTGTATACAGAATTCTAAGTGCGGCTGAACCAATGTCTTGTGCAATGTTAACATGACTAGCCAGTTCGTATACTCAATACGCCGTCCAGTGAAGGCAAGCAAACCATATGCCTTCTTGACTACTCTATCCACCTGTGCAGCAACCTTCAGGGTACAATGGACCTGCACTCCCAGATCTCTCTGCCCAACAACTTTTCTCAAGGCTCTTCTGTTCATTGTATAATTCGCTCTAGAATTAGTCTTGCCTACATGCATTACCTCACATTTGTCTGGATTGAAAACCATCTGCCACTTTCCGCCCAAATCTCCAGTCCCTCTATATCCTCCTGCATTCTCTGACAGTCCCTTATGCTTTCTGCTACTCCAACAATCTTCGTGTCATCTGCAATCTTGCTGATCATACCAACAGTGTCCTCTTCCAGATCATTTATTTATATTACAAACAACAGTTGCCAAAACACTGATCCCTGTGGATCACCACTGGTCACCTTTCACCATTTCGAGAAACTCCCTTCAAATACTCCTCTCTGTCTCCTGTTTCTCAACCAGTTCTTTATCCACCTAGCTAGAATACCCTGCACACCATGTGACTTCAGTTTCTCCATTAGTCTACCATGGGGAATCTTATCAAATGCCTTAATAAAGTCCATGTATATGACATGTACAGCCATTCTTTCATCTAGCAAATTGCTCAATTCCTCAAAGAGCTCAATTAAGTTGGTAAGGCACGATCTCCCCTGCACAAAACCATTTTGCCTATCACTGTAAACCCATTATTTTCTAAATATAAGTAGATCCTATCCCTCAGTACCTTCTCCAGCAACTTTCCCACCACTGACGTCATGCACACTCGTCTTTGGTTACCCAGAATATTCCTACTACCCTTCTTGTACAGGGGGACAACATAAGCTACCCTCCAATCCTCCAGCACCTCACCTGTATTTAAGGATTCCACAAAGATATCTGTTAGGGCCCCAGCTATTTCCCCTCTCGCCTCCCTTCGCAACTTGGGATAGATCCTATCCGGTCCTGGGGATTTGTCCACCTTAATAACCACTAGCCTACCCAACACATCTTCGCTACTTATGTCAGCATGATCAAGACTAATCAAACTTCTATCTCTAATCTCAGCATTCACCATGTTCCTCTCCTCAGTGAACACTGATGCAAAGGTATCAATCAGAATCTCACCCATTCTCTCAGGTTCGACACACAGCCTTCCTTCGTTATCCTTTAGTGGACCAATCCTTTCTCTAGTTACCCTCTTGCTTCTTGTATAAGAATAAAATGCTTAGCGATTCTCCTTAATTCTGCTCGCTAAAGTTTTTTTCATAACCCGTTTAAGCCTGCTTGATTCCTCGTTTAAGACTTGTTCTACTTTTCCGATATTCTTTCAGGGCCCGTTCTGTTCTTAGCTGCCTAGACCTTATGTATGCTTCCCTTTTCCTCTTGGCCAGTCGTAGAATTTCTCCTGTCATCCACGGTTCACGAATGTTGCACTTCCTATCCTTTGCCTTCAACGGGACATGCCTATCCTGCACTATCCTTAACCTACCTTTCAAAGCCTCCCACGTCTCAAATGTGGACTTCTCTTCAAATAGCTGTGTCCATTGCATATTTCCGAGCTTCTGCCAAATTTTGAAATAATTGGTCTTGTCTCAGTTTAGTACTCTTCCCTGAGGACCACTCTCTTCCTTATCCATGAGTATTCTAAAACTTACAGAATTGTGGTCACTATTCCCAAAGAAATCTCCCACCGCAACTTCTACCACCTGTCCTGGCTTGTTCCCCAGTACCAGGTCCAATATGACCCTTCCCTCGTCGGACTATTGACATACTGCAGCAGAAAACTCTCCTGGACATTTCTTACAAATTCCACCCCATCCAGACCTCTGACGCTAAGTATATCCCAGTCAATGTTGGGAAAATTAAAATCTCTCATCACCACTACCCTGTTGCCTCGACATATTTCCAAAATCTGTTTACCTATTTGTCCTTCTCCCACATGCTCACTGTTGGGAGGCCTGTAATACAGCCCCAACAGTGTAACTGCACCCTTCTAATTTCTCTGCTCCACCATAATGCCTCACTAACCAAGACCTCCATAGTGTGCGCCTTTAGCACAGCCGTGATATCGTCCTTGACCAGCAATGCAACTCCACCCCTCCCTTTTACTTCCCTCCCTGTCCTGTCTGAAGCGTCTATATCCAGGGATGTTTAATTGCCAATCTTCATGCCCTTACTTCAACCAAGCCTCTGTGATTGCAATGACATGATACTCCCAGGCACCAATCCAAGCCCTAAGTTCATCTGCCTTTCACACTATACTCCTTGAATTAAAGTAGACGCATCTTAGGCTCCCAGTTTCTTTTTTGTGCTCATCTACTCTCTGTCTACTCTTCCCTTTATGAATGCAATCTTCATAATTCTTACAGTCTCCGGTCTCCACATCACTGCCTACTTGTTTTCTCTTCTGGTTCCCAGTCTCCTGCCACATTAGTTTAAATATTCCCAAATGCAGTAGCAAAAAACCCACTAAGGATATTGGTTTCAGTCTGGTTCAGATGTAGACCGTCTATTTTCTAATAGTCCCACCTGCCCCAGAACCGGTCCCAATGTCCAACGAATTGAGCCCCTCCATTCTACACCATCTCTCAAGCCATGTGTTCAACCTGTCTTTTTTTATTTCTACGCTGGCTAGCACGTGACACTGGTAGTAATCCCGAGATCACTACCTTTGAGGTCCTCCTCTTTAACTTCTCTCCTAGCTCCCTGAATTCTTCTTTGAGTTCCTCATCTAATTTTCTACTTGTATCGTTGGTGTCCATAGGCACCAATACAACTGGCTGTTCACCCTCCCCTTTTAGAACGCTCTGCAGCTGATCGGTGGCATACCTGATCTGAGCACCTGTGAGGCAACATACCATCCAGAAGTCCCATTCCAGCACAGAACCGCCTATCTACTCCCTTCACAAGACAATTCCCTGTGACAATGGTCCTACGAGTCGTTTTACCGCCCTTCTGAACAGCAGTGCCTGCCACGATGCCATGAACCATGCAACTGCTGACCTCCCCTGGTAAGTAATCTCCCCCAACAGCATGCAAAACGGTATACCTGTTTTGGAGGGAGATGACGGCCGGGGACACTTGCACTGTCTTCTTACTCTTTTTCTGTCTTTTGGTCACCCATTCACTGTCTCCCTCAGCAATTCTAAACTGTGTTGTGACCAGCTCACTAAACGTGCTATCCACGGCATCCTCAGCATTACAGATGCTCCACATTGAGTCCATCCGCAGCTCCAGAGTCGTCATGCGGTCAAACAAGAGCTGCAGCTAGACACACTTCTTACAAGTGTAAGAGTCTGGAGCGTCAGCCACGTTCCTCAGCTCCCACATCAAGCAAGAGGCACAGGCCACGGGTCTGAGTCAACCATTGTTGTTTTGCTAAAAGGTTGACACAGTACAGTGGAAGTTTATAGTATCCATTTGCCTTACAGACATCTTACATTTCATGATTTCCCTTATCCATGGTGTGTGTGTGTTTGTGTGTGTGTATTTGCATGAGAGAGACAGTGACAGAGAGAGAGAGGGGTGCTGACAAGAATCCTATTGTTATTTTGGTATACTCTAATTATATTCAGGGGTTCAGCCTTTTTTACATGAATGTTCATTACTTCGGTGTTTGTTTGGAACTGAGAATTAACCAGAGTTCAAAATGGTTAGGATAATATAACTTGAGCAGCTATTTAAAACAAATCTGTATCAGCTCAAATCTTCAAATTATTGACTCACAGTCCATGACTCACGAAGGAATTAATATAAAGCTGACATGACAAAGAAAGGCTAAAAAATAACTTCAGAGGACATTGGGGCGCTATAGAGAAATATAGGTTAAGTGAGTAGTCAAAGGCCTGACAAATAGAGCTTTACGTGGATAAAAGTGAAGTTGTCCATTTTGACTGGAAGAAAAGCATTTTGTTTTGATAGAGAGAGATTCCATAGCTCTGACATGCAGTGGGATCAGAGTGTAACATTACCTGAATCACAAAGTGCTAGCAGTACGTAATTAGGACAGTGAATAAATGTTTTCCTTTTATCATGGGGGAATTTAAACACAAAAGTAGAGAGCACTGTTGAGCTTGTATCTTTAATGCTCTCATTCTTATCGGTCACCCTGTTTATGGAAGGAAGTAAATACGTTGGAGGCAATTCGGAGAATGCTTACCAGAATAATACTTACAGAATGACTTGTCATACAAAGGGAATCCAGATAGTCTGGGCTTTTTGTCAGTTTGTGGTTAGGAGAGGAAGAGGCAAATTAATTTAAACAAGATGTTTCCTCTGACAGAAGGGACGGGAATGAAGGATTGCTGTCTAAATGTCATGGGTTGCCCATTTAAAACACATCCAGGTGATTTGTTTTCTCTCAAAATGTGGAAACTCTGGCACGCTATTAAAGCAGATTTTTGGAATATTTTAAAGGCAAACATAAACAGTTTATTGTTGAGAGAGAGATGGCGAAAGGTTTTCAGGGTAGGCTGGAGGGTGGATTTAAAGTTACAATTAATGAGACATATTCATGTTGAATATCTAACTCATCCCTGTTTGTATGGGATGTGGCAGGTTGATAAAACTGATAAATTGGAGTTTCAATGTAAAGATCCAACAAACAAGTTTATAATGCTGAAATCCTCCATCTTCAGAGCTTTTTCAATGGTTGAATTTTTCAAGTGTTTGTTTAAAATCACTTAATTTGTGCTGTAACACTAATTGCCGATATGGACACTGTGACACTTCCAAGGCAGAAGAGATTCCAGTAATGAATGCAGTAATCACAAAGAAAGTTTCAGTGCAATATGTGACTTAATTAAGATTCGTCGAGAACACAACAATGTGAAAGAAAATTAGTGCCACTTCCTGTAAGTTCTATGGAGGGGCTTCTGTCTGAGTAATGCCACAGTCATGCAACAAACACCAACCTACGGCAGTAACATTAACAAAGTTGTTTTAATATGTCTATAATGTTTGCATTTTTCTGAGAGATTAGAGATTTTGTTTGCTTAAAAAATAGTTGCATCAATACAAAACCTTCAAAAGTGGTCAGTGGAAAATTGCTTGCCCATTCAATATTCAGATCTCAATTTGTATTCGAACATTTAGATAGCTGAACTCTGAAGAAAGAATAAATATATTGAACAATTAGGTTTCCTATATCCTCTCCTCCCCTCATTCTGTCTGTGATGTCTTTCAAAGCCCCTATGAAAGTTTTAAAGAAAAAACCTACTGTTTTCCATTGTCCCACTACCTCTGGAAATTGATCTACTTAATAAATACAGTTGATCAAAGAATATAATACTGAATCCCTGAGCATCCAGCAATTTTATACCAGCCATCAGCCAATTGTGCATACAAGACCTAGCTTAAAATGTTATCTTTCATGACTAATTTCAGCTGCGGATACTGTGAAGAACCAGGAAATCTAATTTCTCCAGGAAACGTTGCAGAAAATAAGTTTGCTCCAGTTTGTGTATAAATGATCCTTGATTCAGAATTCAAAGACGTGAATGGAAATTGCTGGAGAGCTGTTGTTTAGATTGTTCAGGGGCTTCCTCTTGAAAGCATGTGAGAGTAGTGCAACAAACACCTTTGCAGACCAGACCACAGCAATCGCTCTAAATTTGCATCCCTAATGCTTGCTTTGTTCCTACAGATTGATGCTCTTATTTAACTAGAACAACAGAAAGCATCCAAATAAAACTCGAAAGAACTGCGAATGCTGTAAATCAGAAAGAAAAACAGAGTTGCTGGAAAAGCCATTGCTTCAAAACAGCCAAATCTCTTCAGTGAAACGTTTCCCCTTCATCAGCCCGGTCCTGAACGTTTTACCTCCCAATGACCTCTGTGGTCTATCCTGCAAGGAAAAATCCCATCTCCCCGACATTCTCTGCCTCTCCCCTTACCTGTGCTCTGACTTATTGCAAACCAGTTATGTACGTTTGACAAAAAAAATCACCAACTCATGCAGTCATCCTTCTGCAGTGTGAGCAGTTTTTTTCAAAAAAACAGCTGAATAAGCGCTGTAATACTGAATCCAGATCCTTCAGCCATTCCAGCAGCTGGCACACAACTGTATATGCAGACAAATGCTGATTTCAGTGACTAAACTTGCCCGTTCAATTGCAGCCTGGTAAACGTGACAGCCTCAACTGTGATGGAGATGGAAAACCGTGCCTTCCAAATCTAAGGCAGTCTCGAAAAAGTATGTTTGATACGATATGTGACCATGATTTTGCTTCATTCAGAGTACAAGAAAGTGAAAATAAGTTGCTGGTGGGCAGGCAGTTATGGTAAGATAACGTACAGACCCCTCATGAAAACACTACACAGCAATGCAGAGATTGCCATTCCCGACCATAGCAATCACATACTGCTTCTCCATTATCCACATTGTTCTTTGGGTCGGAGAGTTCTTTTCAAAACAAACAGTTTTAGGAGAGGACATCAAGGAAGCTTGAATTCAAAATTGCTTGCAAATTTGGGTTACTTATTCCTGATCAGTTTAGTCTCTTAAAATGAATATATTCAAGAAATATGTATCCCATCACACACTCACCCCTATCACCAGCTATAGTGTCCTATGAAAGGGGTTGAAGAATAAAATCAGTATTGATTGCAGTATCCGTCTGGATTGTAAGAAGTTTAACAAAAGCAGCTGAACTCAAGTTGCATGACTGAATCCAGAGTCTTCAGCCATTCAAGCAGCTAGATTAGATTAGATTACTTCCAGTGTGGAAACAGGCCCTTCGGCCCAACAAGTCCACACCGGCGGACTGAAGCGCAACCCATCCATACCCCTAACCTAACACAACGGGCAATTTAGCATGGCCAATTCACCTAACCTGCACATCTTTGGATTATGGAAGGAAACCGGAGCACCCGGAGGAAACCCACGCAGACACGGGGAGAACGTGCAAACTCCACACAGTCAGTCGCCTGAGGCGTGAATTGAACCTGGGTCTCTGGCGCTGTGAGGCAGCAGTGCTCACCACTGTGCCACGTTCCGCACATCAATAATACTCAATAGCTGGAACTCAATAGTAGCTGGAGGCAAATGCTAACATAAGGACTTAATTTATCTTGCCTGACCAGTTACAGGCATGGCAAGTTTGACAATCCAAACAGACAGACATGAGTGGCTCTCAAATGGTGCCTTCATTTGCCCACCACTGACAAGATAATATAATGGTGCAGAAGGGATTGTGCTTTGCTCCTGAACTCCCTCCACTTGGCCTGACTCATGAGAATCTTGGCAGGATCAAGTTGACGTAGAAAATTCAACCCTGTATGTCGAGACAGTACCAAAGGTCCTCATTGGAGACATTGGAAAATTGGTTGCCTCGTCTCCATTTGGGCCTGGAGCTCTTCAGTTGAGATATTTTGAGACGTTTCAACAAGTATAAAGTATTGAAGAAATGAATTGGTTGCATTGTATCTCCCTTTCTTTGCTCCCACACTCCAGCCTCATTACCTTGTCTTGCAAACAGCCAATGAGGGTTTTGGGGAAATAAATCACCATCTACTGTAACTGTGCCTTGAACTAGTTTTACAAAACTAGATGTCCATGGCTTGAAATACTGACTCAATGTTTCAGGTTAATAATGATGATTTTATTGTGGATGTAGATGTACGCTTAAAATGACTGAATAGCACTTTTCTGACTATTAGCAGACCACCTGACTGTCCATAGTACAAGGTCGATGGAAAACTGTACACTCCAAAATCTATCATGAAAAAAGTAAGTTTGAAAACAATATGTGATCAATGCTTTGTTTCATTCAGAGTGCACAAAATAGAAAGGAAATTACTTTCTAGGTACTTTTCAGGAAACATCACACAGCAGCGCAGGGGACACCACTCCAGGCAAGAGCATTTGCATTACTGTCTCTCTGTTATCTGCATTAGAATTAGGGCTTCAGAATTTTGGTTCAAAAATATTGTATTAGGAGAGGACATCAAAGACACTTCATTGTAAGTCTGCTTGCATTTTGTTATTGAAGTTTCTAAACTCTGAATATAAATACATTCAAGAACTTGCTATCCCATTTCTGTCGCTCATCGTTATCACCAGCAACAAAGGTTTTGAAGAACAAATTCACCATCTATTGCAGTCACCCATCTGGAGTGTGACCAGTTTCACTCAAACGGCTGAATGCAGGCTGCAGTCCTGAATCCAGAATCTTCAGTCTTTCAAACAGCTGGCACACAATTGTGGGATGGAGGCAAATGCTTATTTAAATAACTTCATTTATCTTTTATGACCAATTGCAGACATGGTAAGTGCGACAATTCAAACTGCGATAGAAAAGAAACCTATAGTCCGTCAGGAACAACTGAAGAAATTAAAGAGTCAGTTTGATCCAAAGTGCAATTTAATTCCTGATTAATATTGTATTTGGAATAAAGGTTATTGCTGGAGAACCAGCAATTCCTGTGAAGTTATGTAGATACTTCCTTCTGCAACATCTGAGAACAATTTCAAGTACGCTAATCCAGGCCATAGTTAGCACATGACGGAAACTGCTGGGCTCTGCCTCCCAAGTGTGTATTTTTTCTAGAAGTTAGATTGTGGTGGTCTTTCTAAAAAACAAGCCATTTGCAGTAATAATGTTGTGAATTGTGGTGGAGCCCTGCTGCTTGGACTGAGAGCTGGACCCAGCGCTGCTGTGAATGATGGTACCACTAATGTTGGCATGCTGCTGATGTGGACTGATCTAGAAGCTGTTACGGGGTCACGATCCCAAGAAGGAAACGGCCAAATCGAAAGAGCTGATGGATCAATTGGAGCAATAGCAGAGTGGCAAACCTTTCTGTGCCACTATTAATGTTTGCAATTGCTGAGCCAATACCCATTGATGAGGAAAAGTCAATCCTGTATGTAGAACCAGAATCCAAAGCTCTTCAATGGAGAAATTGGACAGTTAGTTGCCCTTCTCTAATTGCCCTAGTCTCCTTATTTGAGACTTTTCTAGACTGTGCAACACGTGTAAAGTATTGAAGAAATGGGTTTGTCACATCCTTCATTTCCATGTTCCAGCCTGACTGTCAGTGGCTTGAAATCCTGACACTCCTATTCAAGTTTCTAAAAATGTTTTTATTCTGAACGTAAATGTTTGCTTCAATTGACTTAATGGCACTTGAAGACCATTTGCAGCTCTGAAAACATCAACTGCTGAAAGTGCAAGGGAGCTGGTGTTTCTTCTTTTCCAGAAACTAAGAAGGTCATTGAAAAGTAAGCTGAACACAATGTGTGACTGTTTACTAACAGCTAGGACATCTGGCTGCACTTGTGGGGTGAAAGCAGAGTTAATGTTTTTCGTTGAATGACTCATGTTCACAACTTCAGATCTCTCTGAAGAAGGGTCACTTGTCTCAAGGTGAACTCTGCTTTCTCTCCACAGATGCTGCAAAATATGTTGAGTTTCTCCAGCAACTTCTGTATTTCTTTCAGATTGCCAACTTCCACAGTTTGTTATTTTACATTAAAGAAATTATTGACCTACATATAATCTTTGCTCTATCGTTAGTCTTGTAAAAAAACATTTTAGGTGAAGCTTGCAGTGAATGCTGCAGACCTGATGCTGGGACTGAAACCTGGAGGTTTTGGCGTTTGCTGAGGATGGTATATTGCCACCAATGAAGAGATTCTTCATTGATGAAGGGCTTTTGCCCGAAACAGCGATTTTCCTGCTCCTCAGATGCTGCCTGACCTGCTGTACTTTTCCAGCTCCATTCTAATCTAAAATGAAGAGATTCTTGCCAGGGTTACTCATCAGTTGACGGTGCAGCTTAGTTTCAAGAGATGCTACTCCAGTAAGAGGGAGGACAGATCAACACATTTCTGAGCCCTACTGTTCATACTGATCATTGCTGAGGCTGCAAAGGTGGGCACAATCAGGGAAATGATGGAGGCAGGCCTGAGAGATCATGGAGAGTCAAGATGTCAAAGAGAACTGGTCTATGTCAGCATGGAATAGCAATGAGAAGGTGCCAGACTCCCTCCAAGCCATTTTCCAAATCCTACCACCTCCCAGTTAAAAGCCAGTGAATAATTGAGCATGCATTAACACAAAGTCTTCCAATAATAATTTACAGCCCTTCAATGTTCAGGCCTTCAGTTGTTCACTTCAAAGCACTGGACTGTGCAATGAGGCTAAACATATTGAAAACACATTGACTACCAAACTCTCTGCTTCCCAATACTATGACATCGGCCACCTCCTCTCATCCCTATCGATTCAAAAAGAACAGACCATGGTGTCCTGCAAACCTCTGTGAAAGTTGAAAAAAAAATCAACATATATTGCAGTCATAGCTTTTGAAAGTGGCCTTTTTAAGAGAATGTAATGTGAAAAGGAAATTCTACAGAGCAGGAGTTTCTGTAAGATTTCTGGAGGAACCTCCTCTTGACAACATCTCTCGGTGTTATAGCAAACACCACCATTCCAGACCACAGCCCATCCCAATATTTGCATTACTCCTGGTGATTAGAGTGATTCCTCTTTTTTTAAAAAAAGTGCTCTATCAGCTCAATAGAGCCTTTTGATCTTCAGGGTTTATTTTCAAATGTTTGCAAGTCATTTATAGGTGTAAGCCTTTTGTTTAATTTGTGTTTCACAATGACTTGTGGCTGGGGACATTTTGACAGACCAGATTGTCAGGAGGATGGGAATCAAAGTTTGCCAGACATGAGGAAGCAAGTTTGAATATGATCTGATTTTGATGTGGTTTAATTATGCTTCATTTGGAATGCAACAATGTGAAAAGGGAATGTTGAAGAACCATTGATTCCTTTGAAATGTTTTGTGCAACGCGACGAATGCCAGTTCAGATAACAACAGCTACATTAAAGAGGCTGCTAGACTGCCTCCCATGGAATTTAATATTAATGACAGAGTTGTCTTAAACAGTAGTACCACTACCCTAAATGCTGAGACGGGAAATTGCTTGCTGATCGATAATGAGGTTCTGTTTCTGGACATTGGAGCTATTGTGAAAATAGTGAGGAATTGGGTTCCTCTCCTTCACCCCACCTCATCGCTTCTCTTTGTTTCTCTTTCCTGCTCATCCTCACTCCCCCACCCCCCATTCCACACTCCCTCCAAAATCATTGCATGGTCTCCAAAGTTTGGCGACATTTGATGAAATATGGCTACATATTTGAAGAAACATGGCTATGGATTGAGACCGGCTCCTGGTCTCCTCACCTTGGTCTATCTCCCATACAATGTCGCCATTGAATGCTCCGCACTTTTTATAATTTAAGTTGTACAGAGGCCATGTGTATCCACAGAGTCAGGCGCTTTCCCGAGTAATAGTTATTTGTTTGAATCAAGCTTATAAAGTGCTTTCATGGTGAATTCAATACAGGCAGCATCACATCCACACCGTTTCACTGATGTCATCAATGAATAAAATCCTAAATACTGAGGTCATTACACTGCTCTGGGTCAGAGGCCTGTAATTACTCCCGGGGTTATTCTGGTCAGATCTTTCAGTAAACTCCGAACGGATGAAGGAGCAGGAAAGGAAAAGGAATAAAATTCTTTTTTCAACAAAACAGCCAATACTGACTAATATTACATGAACCTTCAGTGAATTTGAATAATGAGAAATTACTATATTCGGATTCTGAATCAAACATTGAGTTGCAAATTGTGCTTGCAAGGGTTACATTAGCAATAGTGTATGAAGACCTTAAGTTTTTTTTCAGAGATAAGGCAGTTAAACATGAATCCTTGCATTTTGGATGTTTTCCCCCTGACCCAGTGCAGACAAGTCTTTATTTGACCTCTTTACTCCCCACCCACCAGCTCCTGCCCTCACAGCCAAAACTCTCGATGTTGGTAAGAAGTGCCAAATATTAACTTGGTGATCATGCACATATTTAAAATGATTTCACTGGTACTTTATGACCAGTTGCAGCTGCGAAAATGTTGACACCTCAAACTGTGAATTAGGCAGAAACCTAAGTTTGTCAGAAACTAAAGGGAACAAATTGGCAAGTAAGTTTGATCTAATGTCAGATTTAAATCTGCTATGCTAGAGATCTAATAATGTGAAAGGGGAGTGCTGGCTGCTGTTGTAAGATTATATCAGGGTTGCCTCACGAAGAGATCCCATGGCAGTGTGGTGAACACCAACAGAGATGAGAACAATCACAGATAACAACTACTTGACTGGTTCAGAAATGCTTGGCTTATTTTGAGAGACCAATCTTGAATCAGCATAAAACATCCAAAGTTTTTCGATGGTCGGTTGAATTTTGCTTGTCTTTCAGTATTCAGGAATGGCGAGAAACAATGGTGACATACTAAAGAAATTGTGTTCTCTTCTTTTCAACGTGTACTGTCTCTTCCACACCCCAACCCCAGCATTCCCTCATTGTGGTGTACTGTAGACATCCTGTGGAAGTCAAAAGAACCCCATACCATCACGCCCAAGATGGTTAATGATGCATCTTGAAAACAAAGTCCCAGCAACATTTGCCAGATCATAGGACAGCATTGTCAATACACTCCAGGGGGATGGGTGGTGAAGGCATCAATAACGAATAACATGAGCAAGATTACAAGACTGGGATTCAAGATAAACTGCTTGGTCATTACCCCCTCATTAACTTCACCATTACAAGGGTAAAATCGGGAGCATTGGAATCTTCACTGCTCACCTGGTGATTGGTGTAATTGCAAAAATAGTCAAGAAGCTCAATATGACCAAAGAGAGAGCAGTTTGATTGACTGGCAAAAGAACTAACGGACCTAATTGCCACTTCCTTCACCATCACTGAGCTACGATGTTGGGCGACCTAGCACTTACACTCCACGGAATGGACTACAGAATCTCATTACACTTACAGTGAAAGGACCTTTCCTGTCTATAATCTCTATTTCTGATGAGAACAACGATCAGTGAAAGGTCTGTTACACCTGATTCTCACTTTGCATGGATACCTCTGTTCTTTTATTATCACTATGGCTAATAATGCGATTTATTAAAATTGTAGTTATTGACTAACTTAAGAAAACTAGTCGACCAGGCTTGGAATATTGAATTTCAAGTCTGCGATTTTTTTTTGTTAAATTGCTTTGGAATTAATTCTGGATAAGTTTACTGATGTTAAATGACTTAATATGTGTTCTTTGATGAATTGCAGTTCTGGAAACATTGTCAGTGCAAACAGTGAGGAAAATGGGAATGCAGGTTCTCCTGGATCAAGTGAAGTAATTGCAAAGTAAGTTTAGTTGCAGGCATGACTAAGTTAGTCATTATATCAGAATATGACAAACCATTAGGAAATACTGGTGAGCTGGTAGTTTGTGCAATGTTATACAATGATCAATGGTAACAACTCGGAGGCAATGATTTGATCAGCTCTCAAAGAGAAACCTGCCTATGTTCACTCCCAAGTCCTTTTACTATGTGATACTGCAAAACCTCTCCTGGTGAAAATTGTAGATTCCTTTTGAAGACGTCAGTTGAAGCTGCCTCCACCACTACACTATTAGGCAGAACATCACAGTTTCCGAACTATGCTATTTTTAAAAAAGAATTCCTCGTAAACATTGTTTTATTTTGCTGATCATCTTAAGTCAGTGTCCTTTTCTTCTCAAGCCTTTTTTAAAATAGAATCGGTACAGTATGGAAACAGGCCACTTGGCCCAATAAGTCCACACCAACCCTCCACAGAGTAACAAATCCAGATGCATTCTCCTACCCTTTTACTCTACTCTATCCAAATCCCTCATGATTTTGAACACGTGTAAAATGTCTTCTTCATCTTCTGTCCTCCATAAAGAGCAGCCCTAGCTTCTTCAAACTATCCACATAGTTGTCCAGTTGCTCATCTCTGGTACCATTCTTGTGTACCTTTTGTGCACCTTCTCAAATCCCTTCCTGAAGCGTGCTGCATAAATACTAGACATGAGGGAAAAGCAGGACTGTTTATAACCATTTGTCATAATTTCCTTATTTTGCATGTGACGGTCCTATTTATAATGTTCAGAATCCTAATGATATCTTCAATCTGCTCTGCCAACTTCATAATTTGCGTGCATACACACAATATGTATAAAATGCATTAAATATTAGCCTGGGATCATTTAAGAAAGCATCAGTCATTGTATAAAAATAGTTTAGCTTGTGTATAAAATGAACAAGGAACAATGCAGAATCATTCTGAGGTGGAGGAGGGCTGAATTCAATGGGCCAAGAGTTCATTTGAGCAAGGACACTTGAGCACGAATCTGGGCAATGTTCAGCTTCAGCTGTACAGTACAGCTTAACATTTCCACAAGCAGGAAATGGTGGCAAAAACAATACTCTAATTCCCTGCATGATGTTGCAAAGGATATGGATTATTGTTCACCCCAGTGTGAACCATGCTAAATATAGACAGTTCAGAGGGGAAATAAAGATTAAGGGAGACTGGCAGCTAAAATTAAAAGGGAATCCAAAAGTCGTCATTCGTCACAAACAGTGAAAGGGTAGCAAAAGAATGAGTGGGGCCAATGATCATAAATCCCCTGTTTAAACTTCAGCGGGGCAGGGGCCTGGCTGTGGTATTATGAAGAGGAATTTGATGTCCAGTTCATGGTGAAACAAAATGTAATTGGGACTTGGATGAGATGAAGTTTGACAGAATTTTAGAAAGGCTAAAACAAAACAAAATTGCAGATGCTGGAAATCTGAAACAAAAATGAAACTGCTGGAGAATCTCAGCAGATGTCTGGCAACATCTGTGGCGGGAAAGCAGAGTTAATGTTTTTGAGTCCTGTAACCTATTGAGATTCTCCAGCAATTTCTGTTTCAATTAGAAAGGCAGATTGTCATTGAGTGTTGGTAACTGATAACAACTGAATTGGAGACACCTGAGGATACAGAGAAAAGTAACATTGAAGCTGCAGTGGTAATATCCACAACAACCTAATCCTGTTCAAATACAGACATGGAATCAGAGACTGGCGAATCACAACATTTAAAATATTTTTATTCAATCCAGCAAACAGATTCATCTTAGTGGTGGGAAAGCTTCTAATGAACTGTAATCTCAGCCTCAAGCAACAATACTGGGAGATCATATGGACTAACTTTATACGCTGACTAGAAAATCTAATGTGTAACCTGTTTACCTGAATCATCTGATGAAGGCATATAATTCTGAATGTTCAGTTTTATTGGATATTTAAGCCGGTTTAGAAACATAGAAAATAGGAGCAGGAGGAAACTGCCTCTTTAATTGTAGTTGTAAGTGTTTGCTTGAAATGTCTTAATTTGTCCTTGCGTTCAATTGAAGCTGTGAAACAAACATGGAGTCCAAACTCTGTCCAAATTCTGAGGAAGTTGACAATTCGAGTTCACGAGAAAAGAAAGTGACAGTCAAAAAGTAAGTTTGATCCAATGTACGACCATGTTATGCTTCGGCATGTGTTCAGTCTCTTTCTGAACCTGTGCCAATCTTCAAAGGTTAGGTCTATCGGATGTTGCTTGATTGGAACAACATTTCCTCAATCAATATTATGTGTAGTGAGATTAGTAATTCCCAGGTTATTCCCACATATCTCCCCATGGGATTATACCAACTCTTTCAGGTCATTTCGATTTTCATCTGGAAGGTAACTCAACAGTTTATCCCAGTTTTCCAGAATTTCCTCATTGTTCAATTTAATTTGAGGAATGTCTAATTCACAATCATCTTGATGAGCTTTTGAACAAAATCCATCTCTTCAAGCCACAGAATGGTCACAGAAATAGGTGGAGCAGTAAGCCATTCAGCCCCTTAAGCATGCGCTGCTGTTCAAAATGATGATGGCTGATTATCCAACTCAGTACTCTGTTCTATCATTCTTTGATCCCTTTAGTCCGAAAAAAAACTATAATGTTTTGGATTTAATCAATTTCTATGACACTGAATTCTAAACTGTCACCACTGTCAGGGTGAAGAAAAGTTTCCTCATTTTAGTCCAAAATGCCCGAGACAGTCTCCTTAGTCCGTGAGCCCTGGTTCGGGACTCCCCAGCCGTGGAGATCATCCTTCCTGGTTATCTAATTCTGGGCATAAACACTGGCCTGTGCTGCATCTTGTGATCTTCGCCTGGGTCATGTATGGGGAGGGTTGTTCTCTGTATTGCCACACTTTGACAGTGCAAGTTAACCTCTTGCTGATAGCAAGCTGGAAGCAAGGTAGCCATTTGTTGCTAAAAAAGAGATAGGACTGAGTGCTCACTGCCCATATTCAAAAGGGAAGAATGACCTACTGAGGAGAGATATTAGAGAACTTTTTGTCGTTTTAACGGTGGACACTGATAGAAATTACTGACTCCCGTAGAACACACAGGGAATCAGCAAAGGTGACCCAAAGTGCTGATTCCTAATTACACATGTTGCACTTTCCAAATGACAACAGCCCATTGGTTGAAGAAGTATTCTTTTTTTTTAAATTAAAATTTTCAGCGATGTATGACACACCTCTGGAGTAGGTGGGACAAGAATCCAAGTCTACTAAATCTAATTTAGGAATTTAAGCCTACTGACCAAGGGTAGGGAGACTATCATTCTATCATCAGGTGTCTGTTTTGTATCTCATACAGAATTGATGCAATTGCCGTTAATTGCTTCATTAATCCCTGGGGATGTAAATAATAAGCCACTTGTCAGAGCATTGTGTGTTGCTCAGGTGTCACTAAGTTTAATGCTGATCGTTGAGTCGGAAGGTTGAGGGTTCAAGATCTACCTTCGGCGTTAGAATACACTAATTGATACTGCCACGGCAGTGCAATCCTGAGATAATCCTGCACGTCAGATGTATATGATGCGTTAAACCAAAGCCACACTGCCCTCTAAAGGGACCCTTATTACTTTGAATTAAAGTGAGATTATATCTGGTGTCCCGGCCAATATTTATCACTCAATCCCGATGAGCAGACCATCTGGTCATCATCTCCTTCCTGCTTTTCTCATGGTACACAAATTAGATATCACATTTCTGACATGTGACTACATGATCAAAAGTGCTTCGGTTGTTGTATCGAACACCTCTGATTGAAAATTGGCTTTGTCAGAACCTGCATGTATTATTACTCAACTTGGCCGTTCATTTTTCACTCTCTTGACCCTCTGTTGTAAGAAAGCACTCCTTTCCAACTTCCACCAAAGGAGAATGAGACAAAGCTCAGTGCTGTAATATTTCACTTTATACTAACATCTGGATCAAACTGAAATACCATTCAATGCAAATATAAAACGAACTGAACCAGTTTTGAAGGATTAAAACAAATTATATTTTTCACCAAAGGAGTGTATTGAAATATTTCAATAGTTCTCATTGTGTCAAGTACAAGCAAACAGTGGAGTCTGTTTCAATCTATTTTATCTTGTCTAAAGAATAGGCTGAGGAAAAGCATTGCAGGCTCTTTAAATTCGAGAATGAGGAAAGGAGTACAGTGTGGAACAGTGACTAACAGCAGGAAATTTATTCTTCAGATTAGAATAGATATGGAGTGGAATATACAAAATGATAGAATGAGAGAAGCTAAAGTGGGATATTGCCAGCGGAATGTTTTATAAGCTTGTTAATATCGGGTCAGTCAGGATCTTATTAAGATGTTATATAAATGTGCAACTTTTCTACTCTGCAAGTGTAGAGAGGGTTTTGCTCTCTATCAAACCTGTGCTTTTCTTTGTTGCATTATTGTATGGAGTTTATTCTCTTCAGTCAATAGCCTGTGCTTTGCCCAAATTTTAAGGGACTCTTACTGACATTGGTGAGTTTCTGTATCCCATGAGGTAGATTCGTTGCAATCAGTAATGGAAAATATAGCAGATCAAATATATTATTGTTAATTGTTATTACATCTTTTAACATGGATAACTATGTGCTGTTCTATGAACCTCAGGATTTAAAAGCCTTTTCAGTGGAGCCACTGCTGACTTAACCAATGCGCTATACTGGCGGACTCACTGATACTGAAACCTCTATAATCTGGGACAACGATGAAATAGAAACTGACTGGAACTGCAACTTATCAAGAAAGCTAGTGATCAGCGAGAGGTTGGGGCCGAAGCTCAGAATAGAGAGGCACTGCAAACCCAAACACCAATTGACACAGCTTCTGGAGATGAGTTCTGCACTATTTGGTTCTGATCTCTGTGGTTTGTGGAAAAAAATGATGTCTGCTAGAAGACAACTACAAAGCTCTCTTGCGATAATGTGACACAGAATCAAGTGAAATTTTGAGTTCTCCTTATGGGCTTCTTTCATCCTTTCAAGTGGCAGCTGAATTTGGTGATCAGGTATCAGTTACTATCAAATTGGATGAAATCTTGATAGTGATTCCTTTATTTACATTTCCCTATCTCTGAGGTTTGCCCCATTTCTTTATTAAAGAGCCAATGGGTGTGAAATCTTTTTAGTGATGTCCATAGGATAGCCGTATCATATTGATATCTGCCTTTAAAAACAATCTGAATCTATGGTCACATACTGAGGTCGTAACTAACCGGGGTTCATAATAGAATGACTAATTCTTCAACTGCTGCAAACCAATGTGGGCTAGATTTTCAAACTGTCATTATCACAAAGGTGCTTTTGGTGCCACATTCAGTATTCAGAATGACAATGAGGTTTTCTGTTAGTGCAGAATTTCTCTCTATTACATTAAATACTAGTGTGCTGTGTGTATGTGCATGTGGTTTGTTTCTATTTATTTCTGTTCCTCAATGGCTTTGAAATTGTTGTTGTATAGGATCAAAGGCAAAGTAATGTCTCCACAAGGACATTGTTGCTGGTTTTCCTCTGAGACCAGTGCAGAACTTTACCAGTTCATTGTAGGCCTGATACATTATAGTTAAGTTTCACCTCTGCCAGCTGGTACAACATGGAAATTTGAGTATTGATGAAAATAAAGTTTTTTTTAATTTAAGTCTTTAATATTGTACTTGGCAGGACACTCTCAAAAATTCCATTGGAAAGGGAGAAAGCATTTAATCTGTCTGGGTAATGAGTGCTGATTGGTAAAGGTATGGAGAGTGGACCAGGTGATGGTTGGCAGTTAACTGCTAATGCTTGTTGTGATTCGACTAAATTGGTGATGGCCATTCTCTGCCTCATTTGGCATGACAATACCTTGACCACTCAGGTAACCTGCCAATTGAAAGCAGAACAAATTTCAGTTGTCAACTGTCCATCACCATCTGACCAGTCCATTTTTCCATTGGGAACATCTCGATCAATGATTGTGCACTTTCCAAAGCAACAGAACTCTTTTCTTGTTAGTACAAAATGTTGTTTCCCTTTATGTCAAAATATTTCTGTATTTGCAAACAATCGTTTGAATTTGGGAACCTTTTGTTAATGGAGTATCCAACATCCAGTTGATATGATTAAAATGGAATCTAGTTTTCGAATTTGAAATGATTTAACCCCCTGATAAGCCCACTTTGTTCATGCAGATCCTCTTTGAATATTGTATCAGTCTGGCTGTTGAAAGACAGCTTTGGAAAGTTGTTTACTTTGGTCAATTTCTATTTAATGAATTGCTGAAACGGTGCAAAATGCATTCTATTGCATTGACAAAACTAAGATATCTTGTGAAATCAGGAGATGTGCACAGTGCAAATAAAAATCCCATTTACTGCTGGCCTGGACAAGACTGGTAAACTTAAACTTGTGCTTGTAGAGAAAGGACTGAGATCTGAAGTGGCTCATTATCATCTAATGTATTGAGTTTAAACTTATGTCTATCTCTAAATTCTTCAAAGCCTTGATCCACGCTGTCTCTGGTACCCCTTATATACACACTCTGTTCTTTGGATCTCTGATTGCTTTATATCTTTTTGTCCATGAGTATGGCCAAGCCCCTTAATTAGCTGTACTTTACTGATAAACTTCCTCAGATGCCCTCTGGTACTCATTCTCTCTTTGAAAGCTTGCTTAAAAACCGCTTTCATGTTTTTGGTACCGGTCCGAACTCTTCTGATACATGCCAATAAACTTCTCCTGTTTGGCATTTGGTGCATCCTTTTCTAGTTTGGAAGGTCGGACTCGAATAAATATAGGGTTAAAGACAGGATTCTTGGCAGTGTGGAGGAACAGAGGGATCTGGGTGTGCAGTACATAGATCCCTCAAAGTTACCACCCAAATGGATAGGGTTGTTAAGAAAGCATTTGGTGTTTTGGTTTTCATTAACAGGGGGATCGAGTTTGAGAGCCGCGAGGTTTTGCGAAAGCTCTACAAGTCCCTGGTGACACCACACTTGGAATATTGTGTCCAGTTCTGGTCGCCCTACTGTAAGAAAGATGTAGAGGCTTTGGAGAGCATTCAAAGAAGGTTTACCAGGATTCTGCCTGGACTGAGGGCTTGCCTTATGAAGAAAGTTGGAATAAGCTCAGACGTTTCTCTCTGGAGAGAAGGAGGAAGAGAGGAGACCTGATTGAGGTATACAAGATAATGAGAGAAATAGATAAAGTAAATAGCTAGACACTTTTCCCCAGGGCAGGATTGACTGGTACAAGGGGTCATATTTTTAAGATATTAGTAGAAAGGTATAGAGGAGACGTCAGAGGTAGATTCTTTACGTGGAGAGTTGTGAATGCATGGAATGTATTGCCAGTGGTGGTGGTGGAAGCAGAGTCATTCGGGACTTATAAGCGACTGCTGGACATGCCACATATTTAGCAGTGAGTTGAGGGGTGTGTAGGTTGTTATTATATTTTACATTAGGATTAAACCTCGGCACACCATCGTGGGCCAATGGGCCTGTTCTGTGCTATACTTTTCTATGTTCTATGTTAAAGCATCTCATAAATGTGAGTATTTAATGTCCACTTTGGCAGATTTAATTGATTCTAATTGGAATGTATCTGCCAAAGCTTAAGCAAAACTGAATCAGCAAACAGCTTCAAACTGTGCACACATCCATCATATAACATTGCTGCTCCTCATTAACTTTTCAAATGCACTGCTCCATTCCAAATAGCGGACCACCCGTTCCCATTCATAGAAATTTGTTTCTGATGGACGGAAGTGGTTGTTTCGGTACTTCTGCCATTTTTATTGAACTCATCTCAAGATACACTTTAGAATTTAACACTCAGGACAAGACTGTTTGTGTTAAGCTTTATCAGTTTTGATCAGTTTTCCAGCTCTTCATGTTCTTGAATATTGGAATGGGACTGGGTTCTATCAGCCCTCTAGGGACAGGCTGCAAGGTCATTAGGTGGATAATAATAAGGGAAGGAAGGAGTTTCAGTGGCTCTCATATTTCCACCTCCGTAATATTTTATTGATCCCAATTTAGGGAAAGGATGACCACTCAGGTGGTCAATGTAGAGTCTGTTCCCGCCAATGCTGGCAGTTTGTTAGCAGTCGGTGGGTCCTCCAATGTGTGGGAGACCTCCTCCTGCATCCTTGAGACATGCTTGCAGGATGTCCCTCCTAATGAAGTACCTTATGGCTCATAACAGGGTATCCCATCTGCATACTGGAACAGTCTCCTGTCCATGGTGGCGATCATTACGGGAACTGGAAATCAGAGTAAGTGAGTGAAAGAAGCTGTGAGGGCTAGAGTGTTCACAACATTCCCAGGACCAGGTTGGCAGGTCCTACTGAGACCATTAATAAGTCATTAAGATCCCCCAATTGGTGCATGGACACTGGGTTGCTCCTACTCCTAGTAAGAGTACTGTGATTACTGCTGTTTCAGTGCTAGCAAGCAAATAGTGACGTGTGGCCATGTGATAAAATCATTTACATTCAGTGCTGAATACTTGAGACTTTTTTGTGAGAAACTTTATAATTCTTCTCGATGTTCTTAATACACTTTTTGTTTCATACAATGGTGATTTTGTCCATAGGATTACAGAGGAAAAACAGACCATTTGGCACAATCAGTTCATGCCAGCGCTTATGTTCCACTCAAGGTGTTTCACATCTTTTCTCATCTAAATCGCCCATTGTAATTCTCTATTCCCATCCCTTCCAAGTGTTCGCCTAGTTTCCTTGAAATACATCTAAATTATTGATTTCTACTATTCCGTCTGGTCACATATTCCCCGTTCTCATCATTCTTTCAGTGAAGAGGTTTCTTCTGAGTTCCCTTTTGAATTTCTTGAGGTACCATCTTGTATTGACAGCCTCTAGTTATGTTCTACCCCGTAGTGAAATGTTTTCTCTGTACCTTCTCTTTTCAAAACCTTTCATAATTTTAGAACTGTCAGCCTTCTTTACAACTGAGAAGTGAACAGCACAACAATTCTTCCTTGATATATACAGCCAAAAACTTGTGTAGCATTCTTATAAATCTTCTCTTCACTCTCTCTCATACATTCTATAATATGTCAACTCGAACTGCAGGCAATCCTCTTAATTATAGTCAACTAAATTTCTATAGTGACCCTACTTTCAAATCTATCCCTTTAGAGATAAAGCTTAGAGCTGTGTTTGCATTTTTATGGCCTTTGGAACCTGTAGTGAAATTGTTAGTGACTGATGTAATTGTCTGAAATCCCTTTGTTTGTCTCCCTCACTTAGACGTGCATCTTTGAATAAATGACCTGCACATTATTCCGACCAAGATGTAACACCTTACGTTTATCTGTGTGGATCTTCATTTGCTAATTATTTGAACAATCCGTAAATTAATTAATGATCTCTTGCAACTTCTTGTAGTCCTCAGAATTGGCTGCATTTCAACATTCCTTTCCAATTTGGTGTCATTGAATTGCTACTTTTTTTCTCGTAATTAGATACAATATTAATTTGCAGTTTTACTTTATTTTGTTTTGAATTTTTAGAGAGGTGCAGTAATCCACACGGTAACTATAACAACTTAATGTCGAATGACAGATAGATGAAAATTATTACACACACAGGACTAATTAATAGACTCTATTAACTTCAAGGTCAAAACAGGGAATTATTTTTTACACGAATGATATGGTGAGATTATCCGTAGTGCAATCACTTTTTGTCCATTTCTTTTTGTTGCAGTTTATTCCCCAGGTCTTTCTGTGCTACAGGTATGAAATTGAAAAGGCACCCAACCTCCATTTTAAACTAAATGATAATAAAAAACAGTGTTTATATAAAATGTAACATGATTTATGAAACCATCCCTCTAGGCTTATACATATTCACAGCCATGTAGAGTTATATAGGGAGAGGCTGAATGATCTGGGGCTGATTTTCCTGGAGCATTGGAGGCTGAGGGGTGACTTTATAAAGGTTTATAAAATCATCAGAGGCATTGATACAGTGAATAGACAAGGTCTTTTTCCCTGGGATGGGTGGAGTCTCATTAAACCTCGTGAGTGTAGGTTTAGAGTGAAAGGGGAAAAAGTTGAAAGTACCTAAGGAGTAACTTTTTCATGCAGGGGATGGTGTGTATGGAATGAACTGCCACAGGAAGCAGTGGAGGCTGGTGCAATTTCAACATTTAAAAGGCATCTGAGTGTGCAGACGAATAGGAGGGTTTCGAGGGATATGGGCCAAGTACTGGCAAATGAGACTAGATTGGTTTAGGATACCTGGTCAGCATGGGCAAGTGAGACTGAAAGATCTCTTTCCAAGTTGTACATCTCTATGACACTATGATCTACCCCTTTGCTCTTAATGTACTAGTCGAATCTCTTTGGATTATCTTTAACATTATCTCCCAAGGTTATCTCATTTTCCTTTCTTGCCCTCCTCATTTCCCTCTTTACAATGTCCCTGCACCTCTTGTACTCTTCGGGATTCACTTGATCTCATTTCTCTATATCTAATATACGATCATTCTTAATCTGATCCAGAGCCTCAATATCTTTATTCCTCCAGTGTTCCCTCCTCTTACCAGCCTTATCTTCACAGTAACAGGAACATCACGCCGCCGAACTCTCGTTATCTCACTTCTGAAAGCCTCACTCTTGCCGGCCGTCCCATGAGCTGCAAACTGTCTACTCCAATCAACCCTTGAAAGTTTTTGTCTCATACTATCAAAATTTGCCTTCGTCCAATTAAGAACTTTAACTTATATATAATGCCAATCCTTTCCATAAATATTTTACAACTAATCGAATTATGACCCCGGCCCCAAAAAGCTCCCCTTCTAATAATTCAGTCACTTGCCCTGCCTTTATCACAAGAGTAGGTCAGGTTTGCTCCTTCTGTGATAGTTACATCTGCATATTAATGAAGAAAATTGACTTTAGCACTTACCAAATTCCTCACCATCCAAGCACTTAAGACCATGGCTGTCCCACTTTATGTTTGGAAAGTTAAAATTTGCTATTATTCCAATCCTATTATTCTCACGTATAAATAAGATCTTTCGACATATTTTCTACACAATTTCACTCTGACTACTGGGGGGACTATTACAATCGCATCAAAATAATCATGCTTTTCTTATTTCTGAGTTCCATCCACATAGCTTCACTAGACCATCCCTCAGAAATACCTTGTGTTAGAACAGTAGTAACGTTTCACCACAAGAAAAATTGACTCCAATCTCCTTCTAGCTCTTCCTACTTCTGCCGTACCTTTGATGATGGGAGGGACTTTGAACATAAATTATTCAATTTACTGGTGTTGGTTAGTAGCTGAAAATAAAGATACTATGGGTGACTTGGGTGATGGGAAATAAAAGGTGACATTGTATGGAAGGAAAATTCTGGATAGAAACAAGAATTTTAAAAAACGAACTCCATTCAGTGTTTGGAGTCTTTGTTGGTTCAACCTGTGCTTTGGTCTATAATACAAAATTACAGAAAAATATTAATAGCAATTTAAAATAAAATGTTAGGATATTGGAAGAACAGCTAAGAGCTTCAAAGCTTGACAGACGGCTTGTGGGAAAGGACATGGAAAGCAGCAGGGTTTCCAGAACTTCTCATCTCTGCCTTCCCTGATCGAAATCAATCTGTGATTTATAATTGTTGAGGATTGTTATTCGTTAATATCGGTGTGTCAGATAGATTTCAGTCTCAGGGAGGTGTGACCTGCTTCTTTGTTTTGTGATGAACTCAGGGGAACATACAATAGTAAGGGGGTAAACCCAAAGGGGTGCAGGAGCAGAGGATCCCCCGTGTGTATGTGCACAAATCAGGGAATGTACCATGATACATGGACAGAAGAGCAAATAAACCCTACTTCATCACCCTACGCTGTAGAGAACAAACACAAAGCAATTATGTTAAACTGAAATAAAAAGTCTCTTGTCTCACCTGGAATGTTGCATCTAGTTTTAGGTGCCATGTTTTTGAAAAAAAAGCAAAGTTATGAGATTGGGTGCGTGACTGATTCACAACACTATTCCCGGGATGATACACCTCACCAACTCTGAGAAATTGAGAATGTTCCCCTCTGCTGATAGTTTCCAGACTCTGTGACCAGTTGCTGTGATTGGTTCTCAATTCCGTCTTGCGTCATATAGATCTCAATGGCTGAATATTTCAAGTACTCATGAGCTGTGCCTTGCCTGATCACAGCGCCCTCTGATTTATTATTTTTGAGGGTTGCTGTTCAGTAATATCCCTGTATCAGACAGATCTCAGTCTCATTCCCTGGGATTTGACAGGTATGGTGTGTCAAGTAGATCCCAGGAATTGCGCTCCATGAGATTTATGTGTGAGAAAAACTCCAGTTCTGAGAATCCGCCCTTGGATTGTGCACGTGTTGTGTCTGAATACCTGACTGAACGTTGACATTTTTGGCTGATGAATGTTTCGTTGGGCGCTTTAGGTGGCGATTCCTGCATTACTAACCCAGGCTGCCCTGACATTGGGAGTACTTTTAGTTTAGACAGTGTAGAGTAAACTTTCAAACTCCGTTGTCTGCCTTTTTTCGGCTTCTGGTGGAACCTATAAAATTATCATGAGGTGACCCGAGGCCGTGACCCTTGGTGCATAAGCGGAAATGTTCTCTCATCATTCTGCCTCTGGAGTGTTCCATCAGGCATATCGTGTGAAAGATGTATTTACATCAGTGGGCTGCATGGTAGCGCAGCATTAAACTAAATGACTGGATAAAATACAACCAAACAGAACAAGTGAAAGTATTTGGCTGGGAAAGGAGTAGGATGTGGGTAAATGTATTATTACTGACTGGCCTTGAAGAAAGAATTAAGCAAACTCAAGATTAGTGCATATTCATTCGAGATTTATTAACCATTTCAGAAAGCATTTTTATCCAAAAGGTTTATTTAAAAGCTAACAGAAGTGAATATAATGGCTGGATGCCACATTGAGACGAGAACACATGCGCTGTGAGCTGGGAATTTTCTGTACATTAGTAACAGTCACAAGAAAGGGAATACAAAGGCTCATCAGAAAGGGTAGGCAACCATTCTGAGTAAGGAACAAATAAAAACAAAACAAACGGGCTTCAAACAACTGGGAAGCTACAAATTCTTCCAACCACAACCATCTCAAAGATATAAAAGTAAAAAGGAAAATCCATCAATAATTGTCTCAGTTACACGCTGATAAACTGAAGTAATCTCACTGTTAGAGTCAGCAACAGGACAGATTGGAGATTGGGAATTCGGAGACCTTGATAAGCAGATCAGGAAAATCAAAGGGGTCCACAACTCATTCACTTAACCTGGAAAAGAGAGAGAAAGCAATGACGCAGATGTTTATGATCAGGGACTTGCAGATTAAATGTTTATTCAATGTCACACTTCGAGATTTCACAAAACATATTGGGCTGCTTGGCGTGAGAAAGATGTGATTATTCTCACCTTCACCAGAGTGACGGCAGCGCTGTATAAAATACTCAGGAAGAACAAGGTGATGAACGTGGAAGCAGTTGTCCAGATGTTGCTGTTATCATCCTCATAGTCTTCAATCCAAGTGCGATCTATTGAATCTATGAATATAAAGCCGAGAGAACGCATTTAGATTGTTTATTGATCCAGATCGATCTATCTGCATCCAAGTCATGTAATTGGAGACCATTACATCTTCATAAAGCAGTCAGGGATTTCTCAAGTGTGACTCTTATCTGTATCTATTAGTGCATTATTGACTCAGCAAGAAATTACAAATACTAAGTGCACATGTTCTTTCTTCATTGTCCACGTCAGAACGTTTTAAATTATTTTTCTTTTCATCTATTATTTAAGGATATTATTATTTGAGGAATGCTTATTACGAATGATGATTTTAATTATAGGCTGTGACAGCACTTTAGTTGAAAATTGTGGCCAGCACTGAATAAAAGTTCAAATGTGATTCTCATCTTTTGTATTGGTGACCAATTGCTTGGCAAATCATGATTATAAGTGACATCACAGTCAGGACATTGCTTCATATTTTTGTTTGAAGGATCTGTATATTTAGGAATATGCTTTTGTACGTGTGTCCCTTAATTTATTTGATCTACTGCTTGGTGTGTTTGGTTTTCCTTTCATGTTTATGTATGTGGTTATAAGAGTCTCTTACTTCACTCTTGCCCATGTTGGAGTCTGTGCATCAATAAACATATTCCTGTTCCTTTACTGCTGGTGTGCTCATGTGTTTGTGCACCTAATCTTTTGTCTTTTCACAGTGTGTTAGCATCATCATGCTAATATGCCACTTGTTGCTACCTATGCTTATCTTGTAATGTCTTTGTGAGTGTTCACTTTTCATTAGTGCTCTCTAAAACGTGTGGTTATGTGTCTGTTTCAGATCCTACCTACACTGGGTTATTTTCATGTTTATGCTTAATGAATGTTAGCATGCAATGTTATGTTTTGATGGATATTTATATTTATATGATGATGTTTGCTTGTGTGGCAATCTTTCCCAAACCATCTCCTGATAAGCTTGTTTGTGCTATTGTTTGTGGATGCTTGCTGATCCTTGTGCCCATTATCCTTATTTAATAAACACCCCTCTATTTGTTCATCTATGCACTTGTGTGTCTGCATGTAAGACTCTGAATTTGTGTGTGCGTGTGATATTGTATACATGCTGATCAATGTGGTTTAATAATAACTAATTAAGCTGCCTCTGTCATCGTATGTTTGTGATTCTGAAAATGGGAAAATAATGATATTAATGTTTATCTCTGTGCACTTACGTGCCTGTGTGAGTTGACATGTGGGAGGACATTTTTCGGAATTTGTATCTGTGTGTTCATGTGTGTATGTCTGTATGCATTGTGCTGTATGAATGTATATGTATTCATGTCCATTTGTGTGTTACCTTGTGTCTATGTTTCTCATGGTTATATGTGAGTACTCCTGTTCATTTGTGCAAATGATTTTGTATGAGTGAGTTTTTGTATGAGCTTAGGTGAGTGTTCAAGTACCACTTGCATGTGTGGCTCTGTGCGAGTATGTGTGTGTGACATCTTATCTATATGCACATTTGAGTGTGCACATAAATATGTGTCTTTAGGTGAGAGCCCGTATATGTGTCATTACGTGTGTATTTGCGATCATCTCTCTGTATCTGTTCTTATACCAGACTGCAATTTTTATTATTCTAATTTATTGTTCTAATTTTAATGCATTGCCCATAATTAGATTTGACCTTGGTGTTACAGGAAACATTTCCCATCGTCGTGCAGAGATAAGCGTTTTATGAGCAACTCTTCTGTTGCAGTGATAGAACTTCTGTCTCTGAAAGAAAAGGCGTGAGTTCAAATCCCCACGGCCCCAGAGATAACATTTCTGAATATGTTTATTAGAAAATGTCTACTTGTGTTCCGTATGTGAAACAAAATGATATCAGGTATTCGAATACCAGAATTGATCCCATGTGTTCCAGAAAACTGAGACAAAACTATGGAATTCAAACTGGGACGATGCAAACACCAGTTTCGGATTAATCATTTGTTAATCATTTGTTAACAGAGCCAAGCGTGTCTAACATGCTTCAAAGGTACTGTTTTGCATGGAAATGTTAAATCTTTGGACAGTAAGCAAGAAGCTGACTGTTCCTGTTAGCAACTGGGTTACATTACAGAGGACATCCACCATGAAAACTCTGCACAGGGAGCAAGAGGACAGACCATTCATCGTTCCCCTCCCCTCTGCTCCACAACAACTTATCTGTTGATTCTCTTTGGTGTGAAAGTGAAGATACATTCTGTCAACTCATGCACTGGCGCAAAATCCCTGGCAGTTCCCCAGAAACAAAGTTTACATTCAAACTGTTCTGCACTCTTTACGATTGGTATGTTCCAATCAAATTTAATTTTAAAGTGTCTTAAATTTACATTTCCAATTGGTGCAATTTGGCAGTTTAAAACTGACATGAATTTTGTAAGAATGTCCAATTGGGGGAATCAAAACACCAAGTTCAAAACTCGTGCCCTACCCTTGACATAAAATGGACATTGTCAGATTTTGTCACAGAGGGATTTAGGATGTATAACGTCCTTGGCGGAATCCTGCAATGAGTGAGCTTTACTCTATCTCTGACCCAGGGTGTATCTGAGCAGAGAACATTAACTGCACAAGACACTCATTCTAGACCTGTTAATAATCCACTTTAACTACACAGATGCAATGTAAGTCAGAGTGAGAAACAACTAATTCAGTATTTAACTCACAACTGGAGGAAAAAAATACTTCATTACTTCTGTTGAATTATTAAATGCAACTTTGAGATTTTTATTGACATGAATTAACAGTGTCCATCAGTGCAAGTGAAATGTTTACAAAACTCGGTTTACCGCTGGATTTATCGACTGTTCTGTTGATGATCTTCAATGGAATCGCTTCATGTCCCACCACACAGGGGTAAGAAGCACCGCTGGCCCACTCCTCCGCTGTAATGGATAACAGGCTGTAGATGAAGAAGGAAGTGTTGTCGCTCTCTGCCATCACCTCGGTGTTCTTGTAGTTACTGGGATTCACTGGCTTGTCATTGTTTGTCCACTTGACGAAGATCTCTCGGGGGGAGAAACCTCTCACTAAACAGGTGAGGGAGAGAAACCTCTGAGCGGAGATTTCTTCTGTTGGTGGCAGGAGGACCGACACTGATGGCTCCAGCGGATTAATCACTGCAGAATATTTGAGACATATATAAATCAACCAAAAAAACCCTGAACCGATATCACAATTTCACTAAATATTAAAATACGCCATGTTTAATTTGGGATTTATTCACTTTCGTTTTCTAAAGGAGCAGAATGGTACGCATACTGTCCAGTAAAACAAGGAAAGTTTAATGTGAAAGTTGCCTCCATGTTTCCAGCCCACAACAAGGGCATTCTGTCCATTTGTCATTGCTGATGGTGACGTCACAACCCAGGCTTCTTCCCACCTTATCTGACTTAATCAGAATACAATATCCTTTGGTCCATCATTTTCTGAATCAGCTACTTAGCTATCCTGCCTTCAGATGCATCATTAATGCCCCCAACGGTGTTGGTTCATTTCCAATCAAAGCCTATCATTGATGGAACTGGATCTGGATTACACATGGGATCCTTTGTTCTTTAATCTCACCGCTCACCTTTCTCCTTGTGGATGGAGTCTCTCAGCGGAGTCGGTAGATTCTGATGGTACACCACACATTCAAAAGTAACGCCACTCAGCCACGCTTCAGTAGAAATGTCAAATTTGCTGATCACGCTGTCGGGATTCTGTCCAGGCTGCTCAGCAATCTCTGATTTCAGAGGCTTCTTTTCTTGTCTCCAGGTCACATTGACTCCAGAAGGAAGATTGGACACAATGCAGGTTAACGTCACCGTCGCCTCCAGTAAGACTTGTTCTACTGGCGGTGGGAGGATTTTAACGGTGTTAGGGTGGCACTCGGTATCTTCTATGAAACAAAAATCAAAGTCAATGAAAAATGCCCCTTTCTGATACAAACAGCCAATCTTCAGATTACTCCTTCACAGGGTGAAGACACCACCTTCAAAATGGCAACTCCAACTATTCTGAAACGATGCTTACTATTGTTGATGTATTTTGATCTGTGAAAGTATTTGTTATTACCTATAACATACCCTGTGTAATTATTCCTTACGAGCACTGGCTTTGTAACACGCGAAACCTGTGAAAAAAGTAAAATCATCGAAGATACCATCATGTAACCCATGGAATTATCTTTCTTTCGGAGTTTGTCTCTCACTTAAGACCATCTATTGATACTTGTGACAAGAATAATCTGAATATAATGAGTTCATTTCCATGTTCATAACCTTTAGGTGCAAGTGCTGCTGGTCACACTGACTGCCAAATCACATCCCAAATTTTGGACAGATTATAATAAATAATAATTATTCTCTTCTCAGAGTTCTAAAGTGTTACAGGAGTGGTGAACAGCCATGGAAATTCTGTTCATTATATTTAACGTGATCAAAAATACTTTGCGTTATTGGTGTGATGTCATTCTCTAATTTATGTCATTGTTCCTCGTGGGCTGTGTTTGGAATAGATCTGAAAACAAGACATTGAGTACAGCATTGGATATCGGGAAGGACACCCATCTCCTTAAGTCTTTCCCTCCATTCAGTTAGTTCATGACTGGTCTGTACTTTCACTTTATTTACCAAGCTGCATTTTTAAATTTCTTCATAGAGCAGGAGAGAAAAAAACAAAACAAAAGCGTCTTAAATTAATCTACAAACGCGATGGAAATGTCACTAATTTTATAGACATCCACTACTCACTGTGTAAACATCGCCACTCCAAACCAGGCTAAATCAGCCTGTCTTGAGTTCCTAGTTCATTCATCCCTATTGTAGCATTCCCACCAGAATTTATTCTCCTGCCTTATCCACTAATTACAGAGAGCATCTTCAAGCAGCTCAGTGAGATCACGTTTATCCCAGTTCATCAAATGTGATAGCCACTTGGTCTGTGGTCTGATCCCATAAATGAAGTTAAAGAGCTCAGTTCCAGATAAAAATCGATGTCGTACAATGTCCAATAAACAGGTCATTCCTGAGCAGGGAATGAAGCATTGAACGCATTTTGATTTATTTTCAAGTAAGGGTCACTGCATATTTTCACTACGTCAATTTGATAGAGGATCAGAATAAGGTTGTTCGGCCAATCCAGAGTTTAGATCAGAACGATGCTGGAAAAGCACAGCAGGTCAGGCAGCATAAGATGAGCAGGAAAATCGACATTTCGGGCTAAAGCCATTCTCCTGCCTTCTCCCCGTACTAAACAAGAGCCGATCTATCTCTGGCTTGAGTACACACAATGGCCTGGCCTCCACAGCCCTCTGCAGCAACATGTTCCACAGACTCATCACCCTCTGGCTGAAGAAATCCCTCCCCATCTCAGTTCTAAACGGTGCCCCTTTGATCCTGAGACTGTGCCCTTGGGTCCTAGTCTCGCCTACCAGTCAAAGCATCTATTCCACATTCACTCGACCTCAGTCTCTCAGTATTTTCTATGTTTCAATCACATATCTCTCCAATATCCCCCCTCCACCCCAAACTTATCCTTGAAGCAGCTACCAGGCAAGCATTCAGCACTCTGAATGCCTCTCCCAGCATGGTCAGGCAACAAACTATTTAACAAAGCTCACTGTCTATATATCTATCTTCAACAGAGAGGAAACATGCTTTTCTGACTTGCCAAAAGGTTGAATTATGAGCAATGCTAATGTAACACTCAAACTGAAATGAGATACGTGGCATGTTGGGAAATGAGAAGCTGTACCGTGCTGTTTACTACGCCTGATAAATTCGTGTGTTTGATTCACATCAGAGTTCAGATTGATTTGTAGCTCTCTCAGACTGTGTCTCTTACCCTGGAGTGCGGTGATGTTTTTACTTTGAGTGTTCTCTCCATGAGTGACCTGGCAGGTATAGACCACACTGTTGTACCATTCACCATAAGGGACCATCAGCCGACTCGTCACCGAGAAGTTCCCGTCCGCCTTACACACGGGAGACGTGAAGAAGCCAGAATCCAAGGGTCGGTCATTTTTCAACCAACTCACGGAGATTGACTTCGGATGGAACTCGATGATTGAACAGACGACGGTTGCAAACTTGCTGCTTGCGATTTCTTCACCGGAGCTCACAGTTAGGAGAAGGGTTGGTGGGAGAATATCTGGACCTTTAGGAAATACATCACAAACATTATCTGACGAATTTCATAACAAATACAATCAGTTCTCATATATCAAGGTTTCTTTTGGTTAATGGACACAGGAATAATAATTGTGCAGAGTGCTGGAGAAGCTGGGATCCACACAGAAAGATCAGCAGGACAATGTGAAAGGCTAAACTTAGAGGACACAGCAAGGGAGTCAAGGAGGCATAGAAACTATAGGCCGGTAACATCAGAAGGGAGAGAGCAACGTTGGATGGTATTCGTTTTAATGACAGAGTCTGATGAACAAGGCAGACGAATTACTGGCATAAATGAAGATATGATGCCGTTGCTATCACGGAGACATATTGAGAGCCGGGCAGGAGTGGCAATTCAATATTCCAGGGTTTAGTGCCTTCAGGCGAGACAGGGAAAGATGGAAAATGATGGGGGCGGGGGTGTGCGGTACAGAATGTTGCTTCTGTCGCAATTCTGACAAGAGTATTTTAGGCTGTAAAGAGAAATGAAATCATGGATACCTCCTTGAACAAAGGCAAATGGACAGTACTTCAAAACCAAAACACAGCTAACATAACTACTGGGAGAGCACGATAGACCTTACTATTGGTCCAAAAGACCAAGTGCAAATACATGGGCAAATTTCAGAGACATGCAAATTAAATAGGGGAATGAGAAAAGAGGTTTTTAACTTCCTCAGCATAGGCTTGGATATTCATTTTGTCAAAAATTAGAGGGAGCACAATTCTGAAAATGCCCCCAGGAGAATATTTGAACAAAGTATGTGTTTAATACAGAGAATTTTAATCCAGACCTTGCAAGAGAAGGGTGAACCTGAACTTAACTTTAGGGAATGAAGTCTACCCAGTGGGTAAAACATCAATGGTGGAGCACTTTGCAGACAGTGATGGTAAATCAGTTGGATTTCAGATTGTACTGCAAAGAAATAGAAATTGGCCCAATGTTCTGAAAAGGGGAAGGACAATTTTAGTAAGATCAGGTAATGACTTGACCAGAGTGGACTGGAAGCTGACACTTATTGGTAAATCTGGGTCAGAGCAGTGTGACACATTTAAGAAAGAGATAGGAAAATCACAGGGAGGTCATTTCCCAGGAAGCCACTGCGTGGTATCAAGAATGCAGCGGGCTCTGGACACCAAAGGGCATGGAGGGGGAGATAAAGAGAAACAAGGGAGGCTTCCGGTCTATGCTGAAATCTCAAAACAATAGAAACTAATATGGAGTACAGAACGTGCAAGGGGGAGTTTGAAAGACAAAGGAATTAGAAGAGCAAAAGGGACCATGAGAAAATAATAGCAGTCAAAATAAAGGAAAATATTTTTAAAAGTTACAGACTCATTCATAATAAAAGAATTATTCGGGAAACAATAATGCCCATTAAGTGTTATTATTGAAGTGGAGCCGGAGGATTTGGTTGTGGTCAAAACGAATGTGTTGTGTCAGTGTTCACTAGTAAGAGGGACAGTGTGGGGACAGAAATCATGGAGGGGTGTTGTGATGTACTTTCAGAAATTAGGACACATGACGTGATGTTCTGTGTTGTCTTGCTGAATGAAAAGTGGTTATATTTCCAGGGCAAGTGAAAAGTATACCATGCGGTTAAGCGATGCAAAGGATGAAAAATTTGGGTCGCTGACAATAATTTAGAATTCCTGTCTGGTCACAGCAGTTGTGCCAAGTGAGAGTAGATCAGCCAACGTTGCACTGTTATGCAGGACGAAGGAAGGGATAAATAATGAAAACACAGATCTGTCAAGCTAGTCTCAGTTGTAAGGAAACTATTGAGAAGTGAAATTAGTCTTCATTTGCAAGATTAATCAACAATTTGCAGCACGGTTTTATTGAGAGGAAGTCACGTGTAACAATTTGATAGTAGTTTTCATAGAGAAAACTCGATGTCCAGATGATAGCAATAATCAGAGCCAATGGGATCCGAGTTAATTTGACAGATTGGATCTAGAACTGGCTGAGTGATGGGAGCAGGGGTTAATAGTCGTCGGGTGTCTGCGTGACTGGAAATCTATGACTCCTGGTGTTCTGGTAATCTGTAGGGATTAGTGTTGATTTCCGTGCTATTTCTCTTACATACCAATGATTGAGACTCAAATTTAGAAGGATTAACCAGTGAATTCACAGATGAAATGAAAACTGTCATGTTGGTAAGTCATGAGCATAATGGCTTTAGATTGCAGGAGGATATAAAAGGGTTGATTGTATGTGAAGAGAACAGTTGCAAATGGAAATTATTCTGAATAAATGTAAGGTGATGTAATTCGGCAGAAGAATCTGTGAGGTATGATGTTTTGAATGGTGGAACCCTGGAAAGGCCTGAGGATCTTTGGTGCATGTACCCACCGATCCCCTATAGTACTGTGTCGTCTGGATAAAGAGGCTAAGAAAGTGGGAGGATATTTGCTTTTATTAGCCGAGACATTGACAATGAAGAGTGGTGAGATGATACTGGAACTTAATAAAACACTGGTTAGGCCATACTGAAGCGTTGTGTGCATGTTATCGAAGGAATGTGATTACACTGAAGGCAGTATTGATGAGATTTGCCAGGGTCTTGCCTGGGTTGGAGGGTTTTAGTTATGAAACTAGTTTATATAGACAGGGGTTTTCCTTGGAGCAGAGGAGAATTAGAGAGAAGATTATCATGATGTCTAGAATTTTTTTCGGCATAGACAGGGTAAACTGGATGAAACCTTTCCCCTTGATGGAGAGATCAATGCCTCAGGGGCACAGGGTGAAGGTAAGGCCAGGAGGTTCCAAGTGGATCTCAGGGGAAAACAAAATCAAACAGAGGGTGGTGTTAGCCTGGAGCTCAGCACCTATAAGTCATGTAGAGACTGAGCCCCTCATTATAAGTATGAAGTATCCTTGCAAGGGCAAGTCACACAAGGCTGGCACATGAGACTGGAATAGTTAGGTGGCTGTTATTGATAGGCGTGAATTGGGTGGATCAAAGGGTCTTTTTCCTGTGCTGTATAAGGTGAGTCTGTGAAAACGGTTATAAATAATGCCTTATTCATGTTAATCACAGATTATCTGTTTATCTCAGTTCCGACAACACGTACCTGGACATGGCATTTCTTTGCTCTTGTGTGTCCCGCTGTGTTGAACCTCACAGGAGATTTTGCTGGGGCAATCTACCGCTGACCCGGGCAGGGTTAACTGGCTGCTCAGGGTGTAGATTCCCTTCTTGTTTCTCACTGATGGGTAAGTCTTCAATCCAGTCGTGATTAGCTCCCCACCTTTCTTCCAGGTTACCTTGGTGACGTCAGGGGAATAGTCCATCGCCAAACAGCCAAAGATCACAGAACCGGTGTTGTGCTCCTGACAGGAGGAGACCAGGCCATAAAGCGTGGGGGGAGACGGTGTCTCTACAACAGAATGACCAATTGAGCATGTTAGTTTCTGTTAATTTGACCTTATCAGTTACTCAAATGTATCCTCGGCTGTTAACCTTTTTCCAGTATGCTCCCGCTGAAGTCGACAGCATAACTGGGGTTTATTTTTGTTTCCTACCAGTTGCTGATCATGATCATTGGTTCCCTCTTTAGAAACATGCCCTCGATCTTGACCATTGTCATATAATTTCGGAAGAAGAACATCCTGATCCCACCCCAGTAACTGTTTGAAGATCTCACCAACTGACACTTTCACTGGATTGCTGTGAAGAGCAGAGAAGTTTCACAAACTACAAACCAAGGAAATGCAGATTCATCGAAATTCTCCAGTGTGTGCAAACAGGCCATTTGGCCCAACAAGTCCACACCCACCCTCTGAAAAGTAACGCATCCAGACCCATTCCCCTACCCTATTATGCTACAGTTAACCCTGACTAATGCACCTAAACTCCCAATCACTGAAGACAACATTTGCAATTCCCCCAGCTTGCACATCTTTGGAGTGTGGGAGGAAACGCACACAGACATGGGGAGAAAGTGCCAACTCCACACAGACAGTCACCCGAGGCTGGAATGGAACCCGAGTCCCTAGCACTGTGAGGCAGCAGCACTAACCACGGAACCAGCGTGCTGCCCCACGAGGTGCCGTGCTGCTGGAAATACCCAACAGCTGGCAGTACCCCCGGAGAGAAATCAGAGTGAATCATAGAACATAGAACATTACAGCGCAGTACAGGCCCTTCGGCCCACGATGTTGCGCTGCCCGGTCATACTAATCTGAAGCCCATCCCACCTATACTATCCCATGTACGTCCATATGTTTGTCCAATGACGACTTAAATGTACTTAAACTTGGCGAATCTACTACTGTTGCAGGCAAAGCATTCCAAACCCTTATTACTCAATGAGTAAAGAAACTACCTCTGACATCTGTCTTATACCTATCTCCCCTCACTTTAAAGTTGTGTCCCCTCGTGTTTGCCGTCCCCATACTTGGAAATCAGGTCCAGTGAGCCTTCCTCACTTATCAGTGCAAGGTAGAATGTTCTCTCTGGGAGGAAGGTCACTGCAGCAGCAGCATAGGCAGGAGCTGAGCACTGGGACGGGGAGGATGGCTGTCACGGCTGAACTCATGCCAATTTTCTGGAAGTTGAAACATCTTATTTACAATTATCTGAATTCTGGAGGCCTCTGAAAAATGGAGGACCATTAAGGTTCAGAGACTTTGGAGTGTTACAGCTGAGTATTTACGTAAATATGATTTGAGAAATGAACAAGTAATCTTTAACTTTAAAAACTATCAAACTGACACACAGTTCACCACCAAACCTCATGTCTCAGACTAACCACTGCACTTATTCTGTCTAGACCTAAATTCCCACTCACATTGACAAACCCTACCCTGCTATACACCCATTCATGCCCGGAACACACAACCCCTATCACACGAAACACATCCAAGGCAATCCATATTGGTTCCGTAGCTGAGCAGAGAGATCTCGGTGTCCATGTACATAGATCCCTAAAAGTTGCCAGTAAGTTTGATAGAGTTGTTAAGAAGACATACTTTGTGTTGGCTTTCATCGATAGAGGGACTGAGTTTCAGAACCACGACGTTAGGCTGCAGCTGTACAAAATTCTAGTGTGGCCGCACTTGGGAGTAGTGTGGACTGTTCTGGTCACCACATTATAGAAAGAATGTGGAAGCTTTGGAAGAGTTGAGAGGAGGTTTACCAGGATGTTGTTTGGTATGGTGGGAAGGTTTAATTAGGAAAGGATGAGGGTCTTGAGGCTGTTTTTATTTGAGACATAAAAGATAAACAGAGGGTGGACAGTGAAAGTCTTTTTCCTTGAATAGTGATGGCGAGCAGGAGAGGACATAGATGACAGATGTCAGAGGTTGTTTCTTTACTCAGAGAGTAGTAGGGCCATGGAACGCACTGCCTGCAACAATAGTACACTCGCCAACTTTAAAGGCATTTAAAAGGTCATTGGATAATCATATGGATGAAAATGGAATCACGTAGGATAGATAGGCTTCAGATTGGTTCCACAGGTCAGCGCAACATCGAGGGCTGAAGGGCCTGTACTGCACCATAATGTTCTATATTCTATATTCCAGATGGACATATGATCTCAATCCCTTTCACTCATTTACACTCCTGCCGCCCTGCACCTGGCCCATGGTGAATCTGGCCCTGACTGGATCTGGCACCATCATTTTCACAACCTCGGACAAAAGCCCACTACCCAAGACATGACCTCAGCCCTTGATCACTGACCTCTCACCTTACCCAAGTCAACCTGTGCACATTGCATCCCAGCTCCTTTCGCATCTGTCCTTTACCACCTACCATTTTGCCAGACTCCGAGCTTTGCATTTTGACAACACGTCCCCCTGTCACTTCATTACAGTGACCTTCCACCCCCGAAACATCCTGGCACTCTGCCCATCTCTACACTAACCAGCCTGACACACTGCCCACCTCCACACTAACCAGCCTGGCACACTGCCCACCTCTGCACTAACCAGCCTGGCATCCTGCTCACCTCTCCATAAACCAGCCTGGCAAAGACAGACCTCCTGCATTTCAGCTCAAACTACCCCTCACCTACCAAGCACAATTCGACCAAATTATCCTGTGACCATTACCATTTACCTTGATGCCACCTTGCCAGACAGAGTGCATGCAAGCTTACCCAGCAGCCAGCCAACACCTCACAGCCTACCAGCCCAAACTCTCCCACATGCCCAATCTAGCCCCTCACTTGCTCACCACCTTCCAACTTTGAGCCTACTCCACCATAAAGTCAGTGAGTCATAAAGTCGTACAGCACAGAAACAGTTCCTTTGGTCCAGCTCATCCATGCTGACCAGAGTTCCCAAATTAAACTAATTCCACTTGCCTGCCTTTGGCACATATCCATCCAGACCTATCCAGTTCCTGGAGCTGTTCAAATGTCTTCTAAATGTTGGACCTATCTCTGCATTTACCACTTCCTCTGGCAGTTCATTCCAATGTTTTGGACAGTTACAACATGAAGCCCCAACTCCTGCACTCAGTGCTCTGACCAATGAAGGTACATGTGCCAAACGCCTTCAACACACTAGCTACTTGAGACAACGCTTTCAAGAATCTTTGAGTCTGAATCCTCAGGGTCCTCAGTGTTCAATATCACTACCCAGTGCCTTACCATGAACTCTGTAAGACTCTATGAGTCTGGACCCTCACGGCCCTGTGTTCAACATCACTACCCAGTGCCTTACCATGAACTCTGCAAGACTCTATGAGTCTGGGCCCTCAGGGCCCTGTGTTCAACATCACTATCCAGTGCCCTACCATTAACTCTGTAAGTTGTGACCTGATTTGTCTTCTCAAAAAGCAACACATCGTATTCATTTAAATTACACTCAATCTGCCACTCCTCAGCCCATTGGCCCAGCTGATCAAGATCTCATTGTTCGTTTAGATAACTTTCACTGCCAATTATACCACCAATGTTGGTGTTACGTGCAAACTTACAAACCATGTCCCATTCAATGTTTTCATGGCTTTCAACCAATATTGTACCCTGTTTGCCTTTCTCCCACATATCCGGAGCATTTTTTTAAGGATTGAAGGAATCTATCTCCTTATTGAAATCATTTAATGTTTTGTCCTCAATCAATTTCTGTGGTGGAGAATTCCAAAGGTTCACCATTCTTTTGCTGAACAGTAAACAATCAGGTTCAATGTTACCGGTGTGTTGGGAAGACTGGTGAGCAGCAAGATTAATGATGATCCCATGAATGGAATAGCATTCTAGAGGGGCCGAGGGGCCTTCTTCAGCTTCCAGTTTGCATGCTGACATGTCCCTTCAGCAGCATGTTCCAAAGCTGTGATCCTTGAGGATAAGGGCGCACATGCATGTAAATGCTTCACCTGAAAGCTCTCCTCCAAATTAGACTTCAACTTGACTCTCAACTATTTCTCTGCCGTTTCCTCTTCCTCAATCACAGCCATGGGGCCCACTTCCTAACAGCGCTGTGAATGTGCTAATACCACACAAACTTCAGCAATTCAAATAGACTGATGATAACTGGTTTCTCAAGGCGATATAAAAAGTCTGACACTTCCACACCTGTCTAGAGATTCAAACAACCACTGGAAGAATTGAAAATTATTTGAGGCACGTGGTTTCCTTTTGTGTGATTTGACTGTGTTTTCACTGAATGAACAGAGCTATTTCTTAACCATACAATAGGAAGGAAGCTTCCTGCATTTTTAGCAAGGCAATCACACATTATATTTCTTTATTCCAGGGAGATACAGTGTTAAATTAATGAAATATGATGATTGGGATGTTTCAATTGGAAATTGTCAGAGATTTAAAGTTTACTTTCATGAGCAATTAATTCCAGCCTCATTGTGTCACAGTACTCACAGGAATGTCTTTCAGAAATGGTGTCTCCCTTTGTTACGGGCAGTCGAATCAGTAAATCTGGGATAGTTTTTGCTTGTTAATCAAAGGTGTTGAAGAGTTTTAGCCAAAGTGAGACCTGTGGATTTAGCTCACAGATGCTCCATGATCTAAGTAAGTGGTGGAACAGCTCGAGGGGCTGAGTGCCCTCCTCTTGCTCCGACCTTCCTATCATTGTGTCATTCATTAAGCTAGCACTGGCGGTGAACACTTTTTATTAAAATATTTCAACAAATTAATTGTTTCACACATGCTTTAGAAAAAACTTCTGTTGATTATTTGGAACGGGATCATTGACATTCTCTATTTGAGTGATCAAAATAACTTCCACCCAATTACAGCAGCCACTGCGCTCTGGAGTGTGGTGTTACTTCATAATAGTTTCTTGTGAAACGACAGCTCGAGATCAGGGCGCTCCAATTCAATGATTCTCTGATATTTAATATCTCTGAACATTCGCAATTTGTTCAAATGTATCTTATGTCTGAAGAACGTGCTTCATCGAACACAACATTTTTAAATGAAACAACAAACTTTAAATGCTAGAAAACCAAAATAAAGACAGAAATTTCTGAAGAAACTCAGCAGGTCTGGCAGCTCCTGTGGAGAGAAGGCAAGGTTAACCTTTCGCATCCAGAGACCCTCCCCGCCCCTTCACCAAATTGTTTTCATGTTTTTGGCACAAGAGCTCACACCTGTTGAGATAAACAGTGATTACATTGGCTTGACTCCTGTTGGAAAAAGAATTCTTAGCAGAGGTACTGGATGGTCTGAGATAGCAATTGAAGACCATCTGAAAAGCTTTCACCATCTGCTGCAAGTGTTGGATTCAGCGGAACTCCCACCGTACTGAACAATCAAATTCAGCTCCAGCACCGGTTTAATATAAAGTAAAACAGCCTAAGCATAATCTCATCAAATATGCTTCGAAAATGATTCATTCTGGATTAGTTATAAATGATATTGTTAGAACAGCAAGTCAAAAGCTGGGATTTCTTTGAGCACTTACTCCATTAACCCCATCTAGCGATACCCAAAAGCTTGTGAACAAACATTGATCTGGAAAAAGCTGCTAACCACCAAAATTCTGTTTAATATCTAAGAGACACAAGTCAGGACAGCGATTGAATAGATTTCATTGGCCTCTGTGAGTGGAATTCCAACAAACACCCAGACATGTCAATCTGCTTTCTTGCACTGAAGTAACCTGAAAAGAGATTGTGTTACATACCTCTCTAACAGAGTGTAAGTGAACACAGGCCACCTGGCACAGAATCAGGGACTCTACTACAACATCACAACAGACCTGAACACAATGAGCTTGACACTATCACGGAGAACACAGCCCAACTGTTTTGACAATACATAAACCATGTTAGTTATTATCACCTTCCAACAACCAGGGATTGTTCCAGAATTTTTGTACAATGAAAGTAACATTTCAACATTTATCCAAGAATGCTTTGACAGCAGCTCCAAATTGTTCAAACTCTATGGGAACTACAGCGGAATAAATCTAGGAATTGCATTGCCATCAATTCACTGTCACTGGATTCCAACCTCGAACTCCCTTCCTCTTTCCCCTGTTAATGTTGCTGCACCAGACGGTCTACTTAGTTTGGAAAAGATTAAAATGTTTTGAAGTGTAATATGACCGTTGCCAGTGACATTAAAAGCTGATAATAGGTTTTCAAATAATAAGATGCAAAAAAATTCTGATTCTACATTGTGCCACGAAACATGTCCTGCAGAACTGAGGCACAAAGAAAATATGCAGCATATTTCCCTCTGCCTCACTCAATCAAATATCTCTTGTTGCCAACAACCAATTTCAAAACTCTTGCTATCTGCCTTTTGTTCCTGAAATGTTCGTTCTGATTGGAACAACTTAGTCAGGGCTCTCAATTCTGAGGCACCTAATCGAATATTGTATTTCTGGCAGATAAAAGTGGTTTTGAAGCTCAAGATAAAATTGAACTGTCTGAGATTCAGGTATCCGAACTGGACAATCTACAAATGGTCAGGACCGTTGACAAGTTAGTCGGAGATAGCACAGAAACAAACTGCACAACAGACTTAATCCTAGAGGATAGATTGCTCAACTCCTCACGTCAAATATATTCACTGTAATTGAACATTCATCAGAGGAACTAACCAGAGGATTAATGTGAATGAGAATGTGTTCACAATGAACATAAATAACCACTGAGTTAATAAACTTAATAAGTCATTGTATTTAACAAAATTATTGAGGTGGGAAATATCGCCAAATAAAGCACAGATCCGGAGGAAATGGATTATTCTCTAAATTATTTTTACATATTCTTAAAACGTTCCTTGAACTGTGGAGATTTTGCATGCAGTGCATAAAGTCAATACTGCATTCCAGTGTGGAAAGCATTTCTGTTGAATGAATTAGGGCAAGGTCATTTTCTTGTTAACTGCTTTTAATAAACGAAAATGTTTAAAAAGGTATGAATTGAAAACATGCTTCTGTCTGGAGTTGCCCGATTTAGCGGATGTCTAAGTAAATGTGGGCACTGCTGCCTCACAGATCCAGGTACCCAGGCTCGGTTCCATCCTCGGGTGACTGCCTGTGTGGAGTTTACGCAATCTTCCCTGTGTCTGTGTGGGTTTTCTCCCACAATCCAAAGATGTGAATGTCAGGTGAACTGGTCATGCTATATCATCCATCGTGTTAGGTGCATTAGTCAGGGGTAAATATCGGGCAGGGGAATGGGTCTGGGTGGATTACTCTTCAGAGGGTCGGTGTGGACTTGTTGGGCCAAATGACCCGATACATACTGCAGGAAATCTAATCTAAATGATTGTCACACTTAACTAATGTGAGCAGATTCCTTCCGATCGCTACATTGCAATAAATCGGTCAAGTATATTTATTAAAATAAATATGACTCTATTTTAAGTTTCTGAATAAACAATGTGCTCTGTTATCCTCTAGTTCATGTCTTCTGCAAATTTGTGAACTCTGCATCCATCTGAACACATCGATGTAAAATGAATTCTCTGCGTTTGCAGCAAGCACTCCCATGGTTTGAAAATTAGGGTTCCTACAATATAGAAACAGGCCATTTGGCCCAACAATTCCACACTGACCCTCTGAACAGTAAGTAGCACACCCAGACCCATTCCCCCTAATTTATATTTACCCCTGACTAATGCACCCTAACCTACACATCCCTGAACACTATGTGCAATTTAGCGCAGCCAATCACCTGACCTGCACATCTTTTGGACTGTGGTAGGAAAACAGAGCGCCCGAAGGAAACCCACGCAGACTCCACACAGGCAGAGAATGTGCAAACTCCACACAGGCAGTCACCCGAGGATGGAACCGAGCCTGGGTACCTGGATCTGTGAGGCAGCAGTGCCAACCACTGAGACACCATGCTGCCCTGCGAGTTCATGAGTGGATTATTTTAATTCATTCGAAATTTGGCCTTGGTCACATAATTCACGATAGCAGTTGTTTCTGAAAGAATGACTCCTCAGTTGATATTTTGTTGGAAAATGTAACTATTTATTTAAAATGCACAGATTGGGAACACCCAAAGCACTGTGCAGATTAAATAATTCAGTTAATGTTTTATTTTTATCCTGTAAATCCAGTTTAATCAGGGACATAACAATTAATTAACTCAAGTTACGTGTGAAACTGATCAAAGCAGTGAAACTGACCTGTTCTTCATAGAATTGAGCAGAATTTCCAAATGGTCTTTGCCAATGATCTTTTCCAGCCAGAAAAATATGTACGTAGTGTACAGCGGAATTGAAAGGTGTTTCTTGATCAATTATAAGACAGTCATGGCATTTTTGCCCAAGAGCAAGAACTATTAGAACATTAGATTTTTGGAATTCTATTTATATTTCTCTATGACTTGTAAACTGTTTAAAGACAGACCTTGCGATTGAACTAGATAGTGGAGTTCTGAATTTGGATTGTAAAGCATGGATTAGATTAATCCTTAATTATTACGTTTAAGTAAAAATGGCGCCCAAAGGTATCTGTTTTCCCTTCATTTCTAAAACCTTTGCGATTTGTCTTTCACTTAATAATAGGCTTTATGAAATGTCATCTCGCATGCTGATCGCATTGAATGAGGAACCTGGAGCGGTTCACTGTCACCAACCGTGTTAACATTGCAAAAACAATGTAGAAACCAACAACAGTTTCCCAAATATAACATATTTAATGTTAACCAAGCACAGTCCCTCCTCAACAGATCAACGATCACCAGATCACAACATGGTGTGTTTGCAGCAGAACTAGCTCTGCAAACATTTTCAACAGAACCAAGAACATGATGTAACCTCACAAAAAAAAACCAAATTGAAGTCTAAAAAACCTGCTCAGAATCCAGCAAACTAATGATTAAATTGAATAGAAATAACAAGTCATAACAGCAGCCTTGTTTGTGAGGGGACTTAACACTTTAAGCTGTAACGTTTCTGGCAACAGTTCAATTTATTTCCAACCTGTACACCCTTCCTGATCGTGACAATCTTGTGCAGCGCACAGTAGAGCGGTTGAAGGCATATATTGATTAATCACTTCATGGTCAAAACAAAATTACTGAATGGACAAATATTACCACATTATAATTTTAAGTTAGTTTCAATTACATAATCTGACCAATTCTGCAGTTTCAGATTTTAGTCCCAAATTTTATTTTGAATGAGGCTACTCAAAACAAAATTCAGTTCGTTTACAATTAGAACTGAGTTTTTTTTTTAAAAAAGTCAATGCATTAAAAACTCGTTTTTTTTCATTTCTCACATTTCCGGGTTTCTGCCGTAATTGTTATTCAGACCGTTACAAATGGATGTAATGTTTTCAATCAAGCAGAGAAAAATGTGTCATATAAGTTTAACAAATGCAGAAATGATTCATGAAAAACCAAAGAACTTCACAAATATTGGTAATGAAAAGTAATCCAGAGAGTCAATCTCCTCACCAGAAAGAAAACACCGATTACAGAAAGCATAAAAACGCTGATCAATTTCACAAACTGAATAAGATCCAATCAACTCAATTCAATAGAATCAAGGAAAATAAAATCAGAATCCAATCAACTCAAAACAACAGATTTGAATGAAACATAATCAGAATCCAAACAATTCAATTTAACAGAATCAAATAAAACAATTTCAAAAGCCAATCAACACAATTCAACAAAACCAAGTAAAAACAAAGTCAGAATCCAATAAACACAGTTCAAACCGAATCAACTAAAACAAAGCAGCCAAAATCCAATCAACTCAATTCAACAGAATCAAGTAAAACAAACTCAGAATCTAATCAACAGAATGCAATATAGCACCGCAAGAAAAGTTTATGACAGTCTCTAACCTGCTTGTCATCAACTAATTAACAAAATAAATGCGAAAATATAATCAGGGTAAGAACATATATTCAAGAAATTAATAATGATATTTTAGCATATTTTAATCATGTTTAGTAATGTCTCGAACATCTTTGATTTCTTCGCGTTTGTTGTTGATAATAAAACTCACAGTCACTGACATTAACCATTATTTATAGCTGACTGATTAAGAGACATTAGGTGTTTTAAGTAACCCAGCCACACAGAATGCCCATCTGATCAAAAAGAGATTCACCGAGCAACTGACTCCATCATCCCCATTGTAACTATTTGCTGAGCCTTAACTGAAGTCTGTAATCAGTCTGAACAAAAATCAATCCGAACCAAACCAAACTCAGCACAGAATCTGAGTTTCATTTAATTCAGAAATTAGTCACATGAATAGAAAGTTTTTAAAAAGTCACTAAGAAAATTCAAGGGTCTTACCTGAAGTCACTGTCACCATGGTCCCTTGGCCCCAGTAATCAAGATCGTAGTTATATCACTGTGAGACACGTTCTGTCAAATACTATTACAGACTGTAAACTGTAAAATGCAGAGAATGTCTTCACTTCCTAGAAAGCAGTGATTCAGACTCCTCTAAAAATGATTCAGTGTGTTATTTCAGCTTTTACGATCCATTGTATTTTGAAAGCTTGGAATACTTTTCCAGGTTTGGTCTGCATTTAACTTGACAATCAACACGAAGAAGGTAGAACAATTATACATTTGTACAAACTAGCACTACTGGATTGCGTTTAAATTGCATCTCACATTATTTCTCGCTCCTGCCATGGTAGAAATCACCAATTTGAGACAAACACTTGTCAGTGGTTTTTGTATGAGGATGTTGCTGTGCACAACACTGTGACCCACTGTAGTCTTGCACAGTAATAGATGGCGGTGTCTTCGATCTTCAGGTTCTCCATGTCTAACACGAAAATGTTGTTTGAAGTGTCTTTGGACGCAGTAAATCGACCCTTAATCGCTGGTGCATAGTTATTGTCCGATGAATCATCGTAGCTAACCAGCCACTCCAGACCCTGTCCGGGAACCTGTCGGACCCAGCTCATCCAGTAGCTGCCAAGATTTAACCCGCTGGTTTTACAGGTCAGTTTCAGGTTGCCTGAGGGACGCCCAGTCTCTGCCTCTGGCTGGGTCAAAACAACCTCCGACTGGACACCTTTAAAAAGAAAACAAATAAACCATGAGCATTAATGCTGATGAAATGATGGCTGAGTCTTTTATATTCCTGCGGTAGACTAACATTGAGACAGTCACAAAGAGAGACTTGAACAAAAAACATTCACATGATAAGAAAGTCAGTAACAAACTGAGAAAAATTGTCGACACAATCATTCTGATAACTTCTGGGAAGCGGTTCTGCTAAGATCTTTCTAAACTGATCCGACCCAGGAGTGTTGAATTACGGTCCAGTGCCCAGGATTTACATGGCCATCGGAAGGGGCAGGCTTACAGCTTCCGCATGTTGGTTTCCTGCTGGAGGCTCAGACAGGATCCTGGTATCAGCTTGGACAGCTCGAACACATGGGGTCATGTCTTTACATGAGGTTCTGCTTAAACATGGACACATACACATCTTGGGATATTGGTTTTGCTGAATAGCTTCTTTGGAAGTAAATTTGAGTAGCTTCAGGTCTGTTTCACATGATAGTTGCATGTAGTTTGTTTAAAAAAAAAACAAATTCAACTGGAAGTTAGCTCCCTTTTTTTTCTACATTCATTCACAAGCAGACAAAACTAAAATTAAAGTTCAAACATATAACTAGCTAATAAAACAGTTGAGCTTTTCTTCCCTGGATACTGCAAGTCTCTGTCGCACTCAAAATAACATGTAATTCATACTAAACATTTCAAAATTCAATTTAGGCAACTGAATACAGAGCGTGTCCAAAGTGATTATATTAAGAATATTCAATTAGAAGTTAACTCCCTTTAAGCCCACATTCCACTACAAGCAGATAAAGCTAAAAAGAACTTCAATAATATTATTAGCCAACAAAAGGAATGACTTTATTTTTGCTGTCACTCAAAGTCTCTCTCACATTACCAAATAACATACCATTTCTAATCTGCGTTTCTAAATTCAGTTTCGGCAACCTAATATGGGGCATGTCTAAAGTGATTATGTTCAGAATGTGAGTGTATGTCACTAAACAGTTTGGACCCGGAGATTAGAAGCACCTCCTTACATTGCAGAATGTCTCTCCCTGCATCTTTTTTTTTTCAAATTGCTCCGACACTAAAATGCATATTTAAGGAAAGCTGTGTGCCTGAGAACCAAAATGTGAGTCCGCAGTGATACATAACACCGAGGTAAACTTTTGAAAGAGCATCTAATGAACTAGAACAAGACAGTCCATAAGTTTTTTTTTAAATCCTCAACGTCTAAACCATTGCATGTAACAGTCTGGGTGCATCAGGAATGTTTGGTTAAATTAGAGAGTATTACAGTAATAATTACCACGAATATAGGTTATAAACAGTACATTTCTCTGCTCACTGATAGCACTGACAGGGCAGTTAACTCATAAAAATCAGCAGACATTCGCTGTTACAGTACACCAGTGTTAACCATGTATAAAGGCCCACTCAGTTTTAATGAGATACATGAATCAGAGAATGGTGTAACAGGTGATGTGAGTTTGAACCAATTCAATTTTGTTAATTTACTTTGAGATGATAACAAATGTTACTGCAATGTGGGATTTTGGATCCATTAACTTCATATTCAGGAGCTTTAAAGATACTCAATAAACAGGCTGAACTACCAGAACGTCACTGCATTCAATGTCCTGTTTTCTGATAGTCATACAGTGAATGCTGTATTCAGTGACTTTCCTTTTAAAGGGAGAAATGCCAAGTGAAATGCATCCATTGTGAGTAAATGGGAAAATATAATTTGTTTGGTAGGATTTTACTTTAGTTGATTCATTGTCCCTTTAATCGGCCAGATACAATAGTTGGCAGCAATTAAGCTGACTGCAGAAAAGGTCCTTGAGTTCCCAGTTTCATTTACTGGAAGCAGGTGGAGTTTCTGCAGTGGATCAAAGATATTTTGTCTCACTGTTGACCAGTTTGTGGAAAGCCAACTGCAAACCATAACCACCAGCTCCGCAGAAACAAATCGACTCAGCAACAATGCTGGAGAAAAGTTTATTTTCAGTTGTGTAACTTGGAGAACTCATCACTCCTCTCATTGAAGGAAATATTCGCAGAGTCTCAGACACAACCTTAACATCAACAGCTCATTCAAGGATCACTACAGCACCGTCTCGTATTGAGAAAAAATTATCAATAGCCATAGAGTCATGTAGTGATACAGCATGGTTACAGACCCTTCGGTCCACCCAGTCCATGCCAGTCCTAATCCCAAACTAAACTAATCCCACCTGTGTGTACTTGGCCCATATCCATCCAAACATTTGATATTCATTTACTTATCCAAATGTCTTCTAAAGGTTGTAAGTATGCACTGCCAGATCATCCCACACACAAACCATTCTCTGTGTCTCTGATATCCTTTTTAAAATTTTTCTCCACTCATTGGAAAAACATGTTCCCTATTGTTGAAATCCCCCACCATAGGGAAAATACACTAATGCCTGGGTCAAAAATTGAAAACAATCCCAGCTCCAAACATTTACAAAATATCACTGTGGATCTTCCTCGAATCCAAAAAAGATTGTCGCCTTTGATCAATGATTTGTAAAATTTACTCACGTATCTACTGTGATAGACGTTTTCAAACAATTTCTTAAGTGCAAATGGTTCACATTAATCGGATTAAAGTAACATTTCGTGGGCTACCGCACACACAAAAAAAATAAGTTTGTTGACAAGAATTGCTCTGAGAAAGTCTACGATGGATTCTTTTATCAAAAAAAAATCATTTCCAATGTTGTGAGCGCTCGTCTATTTTCTGTGCAATGGTCTGAATTTTAAGTTGAGTGACTGCAGATGAAACTGGCTGATCTGGGTAAAAGTACAGTTTGTGCCTTTCACATTGTTAATGTATATTGCTGACTTTAGTTGAGTAAAGTGATGTTATCCCAGGCATCGTCTGGCACCATTAATTATACCATTAATTTCCACATCACTAGCCGAAGGATCAGGTGGATTTTATTGATATGTGATATTTTTGAAACGAAAGCTTCGTCAATTTCCAGTATGAATCATGTCAATTAGAGCCATTCACCTTTCCACTCATGGCTTTATAAACTTATATGAGGTCACCGCCCCCCCCCCCCCTCCCCCCGAAATCTCACCCTCCAGTGAAACAATTTCCAGTCTATCTGGATTTCCAACATGATTCTGTTCCCTCACATTCTGCTGTGAAAGCTCCTCCTGCCACCCCAGATCCACAGAGAGCGCCCCTTGTTACTAGTTTAAAGAAATGAAAGGAACTTGTCCCATCATATTGTTCAATTTTAGTTGGCTTCAAACACCATAAAAAAATAAATGTTCATGTCATTGCTGATTTATGGGAGAATTCCGTGTACACAGTATCTGCTGAAATGCCTGCAGTACCATCCTGAATCTGGTTCGCAGGTTCATCTGCTGCTCACAAACGCAACCAGACATCAGGGAATAGTGAACATCGCCCACCCCCACTCCTCCACCCTTCCCCTCTGTACTTTGCACTTTGTGAAATCCGTGTTGTCATTAATCAGTTAAAAGAAAGATTTTTTTTAAACTTTCTTAATTTATGTTGCTGATCTTGGCTGAATAAAGGTATGTTGCTGTCAGCATTTCTGGGGAACATGTCTGCATTTTTTTCATGTCAGTTTACAATGATATTAAGGCAAGAATAGTCAAAATATCCTGAGGAACAACGTTTAGAAATGGGCCTATTAGTTCCTCTGGGCTGTACCAACTGTTTGAATATTGATACAGTTCTGCCCCTACTTTTTCCCCATACGCCAGGATTTACAGCATTGGAGATCATATCGATGTTGATAATGGATTAGACCCTACACAATGTTCCCGAATGTTTACAGTGCTATCACCTGCAGGGTTATGGACAACATGCTATAAAGTGGGTGTTGGCTGGAAGGCTCTGTCTTCACGTGATGGGCGAATGGGCGAAGTGATCTCTCTCTTTCGTGAAAACTTCCTACTACTCGAAATTCATCTTGTGCACAAAGAGAGCTCTGTGCTCAGCAGCCTGAAGGAAGAAGATGGCTCGCTGACGTCATCTCAGGCTGACGTCATGAGGATCAGTAAATCCTTCTACGCCAGTCTGTATGACGCGAAGCCGACCGACAGCGCGGCCTCCCAGTCGTTCCTGTCCTCTGTCACGGAGGTCTTAGACGACAGAACACGGGAGAGGCTGGACCAGCCGCTATCTCTGGATGATCTGACCAAGGCCCTCGAGTCCTTCGAAAAGAATAAAACTCCCGGAAGCGACGGCTTCCCGGTCGAGCTCTCTTCCGCTCTGTGGGACTTGATTGGCCAGGACCTGCTGGAGGTGTATGTCAGTATGCTTCAGGCAGGTACCATGAGTGAATCCATGAGGAAAGACATCATCACCCTCGTCTACAAGCGGAAGGGGGAGAGGGAGGAACTCAAAAATTGGAGACCAATCTCACTGTTGAATGCAGATTACAAAATTCTGTCAAAGGTAATCGCCAACCGGGTCAGGTCTGCTCTAGGGTCGGTGATTCACCCTGACCAAACTTGTGCTGTGCCGGCCAGGAAGATCGCTGAGAGTCTCGCACTCCTCAGGGATACGATCGCCTACGTGCAGGACAGAGGGTTGGACACGTGCCTGATCAGCCTGGACCAGGAGAAAGCCTTTGACAGGATATCACACACATATATGAGAGATGTTCTCTCCAAAATGGGCTTTGGGGAGGGAATCTGCAATTGGATCAGACTGCTCTACACCAACATTGTCAGTGCAGTCTCAATCAACGGGTGGGAATCAGATAGCTTCCCAGTCAGATCTGGAGTCAGGCAGGGCTGCCCCTCTCTCCTGCCTTGTTTGTGTGCTGCATAGAGCAATTTGCCGAGTCCATCAGGAAGGATGCGAGCCTGAGAGGGGTGACTATTCCTGGCAGCGGGGGCCTGCAGGTTAAGGCCTCCCTGTACATGGATGACGTCGCCGTTTTCTGCTCGGATCCACTGTCCATGCACAGACTCATGTGCATTTGTGACCAGTTCGAACGGGCCTCGGGGGCCAAGGTAAACCGTGGCAAGAGCGAGGCCATGCTCTTCGGGAACTGGGCCGAGCAATCCTCGATCCCCTTCACCGTCAGGACCGACCACCTGAAGGTGCTGGGTATTTGGTTCGGAGGGGCTGGGGCGTGCGCCAAGTCTTGGGAGGAGCGTATCAGCAAAGTGAGGCAGAAACTGGGCAGATGGAAGCTACGGTCGCTCTCCATCGCGGGAAAAAACCTGGTCATCAGGTGTGAGGCACTGTCATTGCTGTTTTCCGTTGCACAGGTCTGGCCTATTCCCAGAACCTGTGCCGCTGCAGTCACCCGGGCCATCTTCCAGTTTATATGGAGGTCAAAGATGGACCGGGTCCGAAGGGATTCACTGTATAAAGATCTGGGCAACGGGGGATAAAATACACCCAATGCCACTCTCACCCTGATGGCCACCTTTGTGTATGGCTGCTTCAAGCTGTGCGTGGATCCCCGGTACGCAAACACCAAGTGTCACTACGTACTGAGGTTCTACCTGTCCCCGGTGTTGCGAAGGATGGGCCTGGCCTCGCTGCCGCGGAACGCTCCGAGTAGTTGGACCGTTCCGTATCACCTGTCCTTCGTGGAGAAATTTATCAAGAAAAACAACTTTGACCACAAGTCCATTAGGAAGTGGTCAGCACGTAGTGTCCTTGAGACCCTTCGGGAAAAGGAGAGGGCGGATCCTATCGAGCGGTTCCCTGAGCAGACTGTCAAAGCCATTTGGCAGAATGCCTCATCGCCAGAACTTTCCAACAAGCACCAAGACATGGCTTGGCTGGTGGTGAGAAGGGCTCTCTCTGTGAGATCCTTTATGCACGCCCGGACTCTCAGCCGCACCGCACGCTGCCCTCGAAGCGGCTGCGGGGGGGACGAGACTGTCACCCACCTCCTTCTGGAATGTGCCTACGCAGAGGAAGTCTGGAGAGGAATGCAGTGGTGTTTGTCAAGGTTCGTCCCGAGCAGCGCCGTGACGCGGGACTCCGTGCTCTACGGTTTGTTCCCCGGGACGCACACCGAGACGAACATCAACTGTGCCTGGAGGATCATCAACTCGGTGAAGGACGCTCTCTGGGTGGTCCGAAAACTGCTGATCTTCCAGCTGAAAGTGTTGACCCCGACTGAGTGTTGCAGACTGGCACATTCCATGGTCCAGGACTATGTGTTGAGGGACGCGCTGAAGGTTGGGGCAGCTGCCGCCAAGGCACGGTGGGGAAAGACCACTGTGTAAAGTCTGCCTGCCGAACGAAGAACAGGGGGCCCATGCAGTCATTTGGGCTCTGCTGACGCCTCAGCTAATTATATGGGCATATGATCAAAAAGTGTACAGGCATGTATAAAAATGATAAGGTTTGATTTCTGTATGTACATGTTTACATATGTATGGCATGACCAACTGTACAGACCATCAAAGTATTTTATGAATAAAGTATACTTTTGAAATATAAAATAAACTTTCCTACTTTGTCACCAGGATGTTGCCTGGAATGGAGAATAGGACGTACGAGGATAGGTTGAGAGTGCGAGGCCTTTTCTCATTGGAAAGGCGAAGGAAGAGGGGTGACTTGATAGAGGTTTATAAGATGATCAGAGGAATAGATAGAGACTTTTTTCCCGGGTACAACAGAGTGTGACAAGGGGACATAAATTTAAGGTGACGGGTGGAAGGTATAGGGGGGATATCAGGGGTAGGTTCTTTACCCAGAGAGTGGTGGGGGCATGGGATGCGCTGCCTGTGGGAGCAGTAGAGTCAGAATCAATGGTGACCTTTAAGCGGCAATTAGATAGGTACATAGATAGGTGCTTAAGCTAGGACAAATGTTCGGCACAACATCGTGGGCCAAAGGGCCTGTTCTGTGCTGTATTGTTCTATGTTCTATGTCTCGTTCAGAGGCTCCACTTCACATGATTCATACCAGAAATATTCCAAGCATTAGTTTCAATGAGATCAATACACTCCACCTGATAGTCTGGCTAGTGATGTGGAAATTAATGGTCTAATTAATGATGCCAGACAATGCCTGGGACAACATCACGTTATTCAACTAAAGTCAGCAATATACATTAACAATGTGAAAGGCACAAACTGTACTTTTATCCAGATCAGCCAGTTTCATCTGCAGTCAGACACAAAATTCAGACCATTGCACAGAAGATAGACCAGCCCTCACAACATTGGGAATGATTTTGTTTGATAAAACAGTCGATCATAGACTTGCTGAGAGCAACTCGTGAATATTGCTTGATTTCTTTTTGTGTGGGGTAACACATGAAATGTTATTGTATTCCGACTGATGTGAACCATTTGCACTTCAAGTTATTTGAAAACCTCCTTCACAACAGATATGTTAGTAAATTTTAGAAATTATTGATCAAAGGGACAATTTTTTTTGGATTCCAGGAAGATCCATAGTGATATTTTGTAAATGTTTGGAGCTGTGATTGCTTTAAATTTTTAACTAAGACATTGGCATGAAACTCGCAACCACTGTGAACCTGGAAGGCGATGGTTCAGAATTTAACAAGGACCTCGCAAGGTTTGTGGAATGGACCAACGAATGATTCATGAAATTTAACAAAGGCATTTCTGAAATGATTAATTTAGCTAGGAAGAATGTCGAGACACAAATTCACATCTCTGTTTGCATTTCAATATACTATAAATTACTTTTCTATTATATCCTAAAATACTTGTGTCTTTGTTCATATTTAATACACTCTATCTTGTTCCGGTGTTAAGATAGTTTCTTTATTTATTTCACTCAAGACTGTATGCTGTATTTTTGCCTCAGTATTGACCAAACTCGGTTTGGTGCCAGCTTATACCACTTGAGCTGCTTTTTCAGGAAGTGAGTCTCTCCACCTGTTTTGTCAAAATAATCTGTTCATGCTTAGATCAAAATAAATCCTGTTAATATCATCCCAAATTCAGGCTGGGTTATTTTGTATTTATTCATTGGAAATGAACAGAATATGACCGGCCTGTTCTTGGTGGAGTGGGAGAGGGAGTTAAAGTGGTCAGCCATGGGGCCGTGGGGTTGGTTGGCATGGGTGTCCCAGAGATGTTCTCTGAAATGATCCGGAAGTTAGTGTCCTGTCTCCCTGATGTCGAGGAGACCACAGCAGGTGGAACAGACACAGTGGATGACATTTGTGGAAGTATAGATAAATTTGTCCGGGATGTGGTAGGATCATTTGGGACCTTGTCGGAGGTGAGGGGGGAGGTGTGGGCGCAGGTTTTGCACTTACTGTGATGGCAAGGGAAGGTGACAGGGGTGGGGACGTGTGGGCTGGTGGAGGGGCATGGACCTGACGAGGGAGTCGCGGAGGGAATGGTGTCTCCGGAATGCAGATAGGGATAGGGAGGGAAATATACCCCGAGTGATGGGGTCTGTTTACAGGTGGTGGAAGCAGCGGAGGATGATATGATGTATGTGAGGTTGGTGCGGTGGAAGATGAGGACCAGGAGGGCCCCCTGTTGCGATTGGAGGGATGGGGTTCAAGGGCATCGTCGACCACATGGGAGGGGAAATTGCAGTCTTTGAAAAAGGAGGTTATCCGGGATGTTTTATGGTGGAACTGGTCCTCCTGGGAGTAGGTGCGGTGGAGGCAGAGGAATTGACAATAAGGGATGGCATTTTTACAGGAGGTTGGGTGGGAGGAGTGTAGCCCAGGTAGCTGTGGGAGTCAATGGGCTTGCAGTAAATGTTTAGTCAGTCACAGGAGATAGAAGTGGAGAGGTCTAGGAAAGGGAAGGAGGTGTCCAAGATGGTCCCTGTGAAGTTTAGGTCAGGGTGGAAGGCTTTAGTCAAGTTGATGAACTGTTCAACCTCCTAGTGGTAGCATGAGGTGGCATTGATACAGTCATCAATGTAGCGGTGGTAAAGGTGGGCAATGATACCGGTGTAGCTGTGGAAGATTGACTGTTCCACATATCTGACGAAGAGGCAGGCATAGCTGGGGTCCATACAGGTGTCCATGGATACCCCTTTGGCTTGGAGGAAGTGGGAGGATTGAAAGGAAATGTAGATGAGGTTGAGCATGTACTGCTTGGGTTGGCGTGACAGGAAGAAACGGAGGGCTTCGAGGCCTACATCATGGCGCTTGGATGTGTACAGGGCCTGGACATTCTGTTCTCTCTGGGGCTTATCAATAGCTTGCAGTTATTATGGAACTGCAATGGCAATGGCTGGGAACTCGGAGAGACCAATGTTTAAGTCTTCTGCTTGAAGCAAATTTTGACCAGAACATTTAAACACCACAAAGTTCACTGTAGGAAATGCTAGGGCTGCAACTTTTAATAATATTTGAAACTTTATTAAAAATAGGAATTTTTAGTCATAGTTTCTGAAATAATCAAGAAAAGAATTAACCGTTAGAACAAGCTCTTTCAAAGAGAGAGGATTTGCAAAGATTGAAACCATACAGTGCTGTGCTTTATTTGAATTCAACGTCGGTCAGAGTTCGATACAGCCAAGGTGATCTCTTCATATATTGATTCTGTTAATCTGACACACCAACATACTGTATTATTTGTTTAGTTGATCAAAATTTAGGAAACAGATCAAACAGAATGTATTCGGCTGGGAAGGTGATGGATACAGAAGACAGAATCAAAAACTGGGAACATTAAATCTGAAGAGAGAGTAACAAGTAGTACAAGATCAAAGACATGACAAGATGCATGTCGATATGTCCCAGACGTTAGTGAATCGAATGAGCTTGTTAGATAGTCGAGAGACTCGTCCAATGATGTCCTGGAATCAGACCGTGAAACAGAGATCGAAAGGGCAATTTGCAAATGTCACTTCAATGTAATCACTTCATACTCTGTGTCCTGATATAGGCCACATTGGCAGATGTTTCCGCTAGATTCCATCCCCTGGGTTTATTTTCTGATCAGAAGTGAGATGTGTGGCTTGCTGCTGGCACATAGAAACAGGAAGTTGTGTGCCAGCTGAGAATGATACATCAGGCGCTACTTTCCGTATTATCAGCACAAAGTCTTCCTGCCTCTGAGGGGGAACACACACTGACAGTGTCAAGAACAAACGGACAGATTGCTGTTGGTTTCAACACTGTATTCAATACCATTCCATTTCCCAGAATGAAACAGAAGAGACACAAGATTATTTCAGCTAGAGTAAATTATCTGTCAGAGAGATAAGAAGAGTTGTCATCGGGTGAAAGGAGCTAAGTGACAATGTGTAGTTTCACTCATAAACCTATGTTTAAAAGTAGAAAGCTTGAGGGAAGTTAATAAGTAAATCTAAGAGACAGCATTCATTAAAAGTTGAAATTGTAAGGTTTAAGCAATAAAATTCAGCATGGCTTTGGTGGAAGTGATATCATATCGGAAGTGGTTGATTCTGTTTTTCGGAGAGGCAATGAGATGTGATATCGGGTGTAAAAAGTGGATGTAATGCTTCTTGACTTCAATCAGGTTTTTGACTAGCTCTTACATGTTTAATATGGTAAGGGTTCATGGGATCTGGTGCAGTTTGGCAAATTATTCGAAGGTAGTCATTGTGAAGACATCTTGTGTCCAGTGGCTTACTACATGACTGGTTGCTGGATCCTTTGATGTTTGCAGCGTATATGAACAGTCTAGTCAAGAATGTAGCAATTTTCATCAGTAAGTTCAAAGATGAGGTGAAAAACGTTTGGTTTTGCAATTAGTGAGGAGGAAAGCCAGTGTGACATCGATGAGCTTGCCTGTCGGAGAGAAGAATTGAAAACAGAACATTACATCCTAAAGTCTGTGAAGTAAAGTATTTTCGAGACTAACAATTTAAGCGAATATACGATGCATTGTTGGAATCTACACAATACAAAGGAAAAGCGATCTTCTGTTGTGAATATCCACATTATGGAGTGGGGGTTGGAGTTATAGTCTGGAGATATTGTAGCTAGACCATTAATTCAGGAAACAGGGGTCTGAGCCCACAGTGCTGCCATATCAAGACATGAATTAAAGTTGATAATTAAACAACTCATTGAAGGAATAAGCTCCACAGATATTTCCTTGCTCTGCTTTGGAGAGCACAACACATCAGCACAAAAGTCAAGGCTGAAGCATTCACAGCAATCTTCAGCCAGAAGTGCCAATTGTCTGATCCATCTCGGCATCTTTCATAGATCACCAATATCACAGATACCTGTCAGCAGGGAATTCGCCTCTCTCCATGTGAAATCAAGGCACTGTTGGCCGGTGGGGGGGGGGGGGGGGGGGGGCGGGGGGGGGGAGGGGGGGCAGGGGTTACTGCAAATGCTATGGAGCCTGACAAAATTCTGGCAATAATACTGATGACTTGTGTTAGCCCGGTACAGCTAAAACACTGGCATGGACAATGTGGAAAATAGGCCAGGCACGTCCTGTGCACAGAAAATAGGTCAAACCACCCTGGCGAATTACTGCCCCATCAGTCCATGCTCAATCATGAGTTAGATGTAGGGAGGTGCTATCAAGCAGCACTAGCTCAGCAATAACCTGTGTAAATGTGGGTTACGCAAGGCCTACTCAGCTCATGTCTGAATTACAGACTTGATTTAAACATGGACAAAGAACTGAATTCCAGAAATGAGGGGAGAGTGACAGCCCTTCACATTAAGGTCACATTCGACAGAGGGTGATATTATGGAGCCTAGCAAAACTGGGTTCAATGGGTATCAGGTGACAACCTCCCTGCTGCCTGCAGTCATACCTCACACATTGCAAGATGGCTCTGCTTGTTAGAGGGCAGTCATCTCAGCCAAAGCAAATCCCTGTTGGAGTTCCTGAAGAAAGTGTCCTTGGCCCAATCATGTTCAGCTGCTGCAGCAATGACCTTTCCTCCATCAGAAGGTCAGAAGTGAAATCTGCATTAATCTCGCACTTCTTAGTGACTCCTCAGTCCACATTCAAACACAACAAAATTTGGACAATTTCCAGACTTGAACTGACAAGTGGCACATAGCATTCACACGACAAAGCTGCGAGACAATGACCATTGACAATAAGAGACAACCTAACCAAAGCCCTTGACATTCAATCGTGTTACCTTCACTGAATCCCTCACCATTGACAACCTGGGTTTTATTGTTCATTAGAAATTAAGCTGGACACTCCATATAAATACAATGGTTGTACGAGCAGGCCGGAGGCGAGGAATACTGCAGCGAGTAACTCACCCTCCTGACTCGCAAAGCCAATTGACTGTCTAAGAGACAGAGGTCAGGAGGCTAATAGCACAGCTCGCCCCTTGACTGGATAGGAGCAGCTTCAACTGCACTCAAGAAGCTTGGAATTGTCCAGGACAAAGCATCCCACGTGATCAGTAGCACATCCACAAGCGTCCATTGCCTCCAAATCTGATTCTTAGTACCTGCCATATGCACTATCTAAAATCCTACACTGCAGTAACTTAGCCACTTCCTTAGACAGTACTTTCCCACTACCACTTGCATCTCGAAGGACAGGAGCAGCAGATACATGGGAACAGCACCACTGTAAGCTCCTCTCTAAAACACTCGGCATCCTGACATGGAAATATGTCACCGATCCTTTACTGTAATTGGGTCAAAATCTGGAATTCCCTTCCTCAGGCCATTTTGGAACATGTTATTTCAGAAAGGCAGCTTACTGCCATCTGCTGAAGGACAACTACGGACAACTAAAAGCAACCACCGTGTTCCAGGAGTTAATAAAAAACTAATTGAAGCTAACATGACAGTTTGATAAAGTGGTTGAGGAGGCATTATGAGTATGTAATAAGCAATCAAAAGGTTTGAAGTAAAGTTCCAGAATCAGTCCCTACCATGGTAGCTTCAATTAATAAAAGAGTTTGAAATGAAAATGCTGGAATAATGAACGATAATCACAGACCTACCAAAGGTTTGAAGCATGTTACATGGTTCAGTATTGTCCTTCAGAGGAGGTCGTCTGACCTTCCTACCTGGCCTGCACTACCCGTTCAACAATAAGGTGATGGTCCTTTCCTGTGCCGAACCTGACTAAGAAACCCATCAGGAGAAAGTGAGGACTGCAGGTGCTGGAGATCAGAGTTGAGAGTGTAGTGCTGGAAAAGCACAGCAGATCAGGCAGCATCCGAGGAGCAGGAAAATCAACGTTCCAGGAATAACCCCTTCATCAGGTATCCTAATGAAGGCCTCATGCCCGAAACATCGATTCTCCTGCTCCTCGGACGCTGCCTGACCTGCTGTGCTTTTCCAGCACTACAGTCTCGACTGAGAAGCCATTTGGCTGTAATAAAGCTTCTTAAGAAAAATCAACCATAATTAGCCGAGCAAGATGGCAGGCCTTCAAAAAGGTAGCTGATGATCACCTTCTTGGGATATGTGACTAACTTTTTCATAAGTCAGTGAAGAATTCAAAAAATGCAAATGACGGTGAGTCAGGCTCTTCAGACAGAGTCCGGTACACAGTTTAGATTGATGACTGGATACAAAGTCTCCTGTGACGTTGCTGTGAACAGCAGGAGAGTTCTTGCCAGTATTGCACTCCAATATTTGTTCATGAGGTAAAGTGTCAGATTGATTGCATTTCTGTTTGTGACCGCTTTCTGTGCATTCCCAATATTAGGATCACAGCGGTGACACCATGACACCAATATTCCCAAACTCCAGTTTGATGCTGGATGGACGGGGTTTGGAATACCATCGTTTGCCCAGGGTGAAATTTGATTTCAAAGAAAGCCTGGAATCGGAAAGAAAGCCAAATGGTGTCCATGTAACCCGAGTCAATGGGAAAATACAAAAACAGCTGGTTCACGAACGACAAGGCATCTGTCACCTTTCCATGGTCTGGCTAAATTGAGATTCCAGACCCACTGTGTTCTGAAGTGGCTTTAGCAAGCTATTGAATGGGCAGTTGGGGATAGGGACTCATTGCTGACCCTTACCAGAAAGTGATACGTGTAACAAAACCTCACAACAACTATATCAATTAAATGTAATTGTTGCGCAGTTCCCTGATGTCATTTCAAGTATTTCATGTGAATATTCTAAAATGCACTTTGAGTGATGTTGCACCGTCTAAACGGACTACAATATAAATTAGTGGGACATTCAGAGTAGGAGAAAGTGAGGACTGCAGATGCTGGAGATCAGAGCTGAAAATGTGTTGCTGGAAAAGTGCAGCAGGTCAGGCAGCATCCAAGGAGCAGGAGAATCGACATTTCAGGCATTAGCAACACATTTTCAGCAGCGACATTCAGAGTAGATCCAGTTCAACATTGAAGTTTAATTGCAGAATTTTCAGCACTGAATATTTAACCTAAATAAAAGTTTTAAATTGTGTTTATCATTCAGAAATAAATAAAATCTGTTGCAATTCGTCTTCATAAATTGGTATTCACTTCTGAAAATGGTCACCATTCTTAAAATAAACTTGTTTCGATTTGAATCTTACCAACAAATCACTTCTTTCATCTGGCTTTGCTGTTCCCATCACTTCATTGAAACCAATTAAGCAGTTATGTAAATAAACACAGAAATAGAATTCTCAGAATAAATTACAGAACAACAAAACCGCAATTTATATTTCCCCACAAGCACAGCACACGAATTGTGGAAAAAATGCAAATAACTCAATGGATTCCAATACTAATTGATGTTAGGACTTTTTAATACATAATTTGTATAATTGTTGAATGACAGAGGTATCAATTGTCATGTTTAGTCAAAGAAAACCTATAATTAAGTGATACATTGGCACAGCTAATATTTCTGTCTCTCTTTTTCTCTCTTCCCCTCCTGCCTCCCCGATTTTCCTTTATATCTGATGCCTTGTTTTGCCTCTCCACAATCGGACAACGTTTTCCTTAATAACATGAAGCCAACACCTCACCAACATATGCTCTCAGCCAAATTCATCCATTTCTTTTGAGAGATTTGAGTCAGTACAATCAGATTTTCTCAAAAATCTGTCTGAGTATTGAGTGATCTGGAAATGCTTGATCGGAAAGACTTTACTGTGATAGTGTTTTCATTGTAACGCAGCAGTATTATTCTTGGCTGAGGAATGTTTAATGGTTCAGCGCAATGCATATTTAGTCTATAATTAACTTTTACTGCACATCTCATGGAATGTTTAATATTGTAGAGGGTGATTTATTCTGTGTCGACTCTGTGTTGTACCTGCTCTGGAAGGGTTTTTTTTTTTGGGAATCCTGGATGCGGATCTATACTGTGTCTAAACCAAAATGTATTTGACATGTTTGCATTGGACAGCACAATATAGAGGGAGATTTACCCAGCACATTACATGAGCTGTACAATCACAGAAAACATTTGATGTAGCCGTGTAAAGGGGCTTGAACTCCTACCCACTGTCTTTCTGATTTTGAAATGCTTGATACCAGAATAAAAAGGGAACAACACGATGCATCGGAACTTTGTTATACAAGTAGATTATCATCTACAGGCACAGACATACATACACACATAAGCAAATCATCTATTAACAACCCTTGCAGTGGTTAATGGATAAGTGCAGAGAGACCTTTAATATGCAATGTGTGTATTCCATGCAATGCATACCGACAATGCGTTTGATATGGTAGTTTAAATGTAGTTTTGATCTGTTTTTAACCTTTTCTGTGATAGCTGTGGTTGTGTTTGACAAATATTCAACAGAACTGGAGGACTATAAATGCAGTCAGAATTAGAGGCAGAATGCAATGCCATCAAACAGGGAGAAAGGCGATCCCTGTCTTTTTTCATGATGAGGAGGCATTGAAGCAGCTGGGCTTCAAACATGAAATGGAGGTTAATTTAAATGAGGCCGAGATAATTCTGAAAAGACTAACTTAGAGCAAAGGTCAATGATAGAGAACCAGAAGCAGCCAGTTCAGCCAATGGGGTTTGGTCTTCCAAACAATGTCATCATGGCTGAACTGATAACCCTCACCTCCACTTTCCAGCGTTTTAACTGTCAGCATTGATTCAATTACCAATCAAAATCTGTCCATTTCCGCCTTCAAAATACTGAATGACCCAACCTCGACAGTTTTCTGTGGTAAAGAATTCTACAAATTCTCTACATTGTGGGAGACAAAATTCTCTTCTGCCCGAAATTTGTGACCTCTAATTCAGAGATTCTACTCCCTGGTCCGAAACTCTCCCACAAGGGGAAACAACATTTCTGCATTTACACCAAGTTTCCTGAAAATAATAGATGTTTCAGAATGTCAGTACTGCATCTTCTATGTTCTAATGAGTATAGGCCCAAACGACTCAATCTCTACTCTCAAGACAGTCCCTCCATCTTTAGGATCAGTCGACTGAACCTCGTGTGGATTGTCTCTCTGTCCAGTGTACCTTTTCTTTGTGATATGAATCCCAAGAACAGGTCACAGTGTTCCAGCTGTGGTAAGAATACAGCTTCTTTTCAGTTTTAACAAACATTATAGTGATACAGATATCCAGCACAGAAACAGACACTTCGGTCCAACTGCACTGACTAGATATCCCAATCTGACTGAGTACCATTTGCCAAACATTTGGCCAATCTTCCTCTAAAAGTTACCTGTTCATACACCCATCCAGGTGCCTTTTAAATACAGTAATTGAACGCGCCTCCACCACTACCGCTGGCAGCTTTTCCCACATACACGTGAAAAGGCTTCCCCTCAGGTTCTTTTCAAACGTATCTCCTCTCACGTTAAACCGCTGTCCTCTAGTTTTGGACTCTCCCGCTCGAGGAAAAAGGCCTTGGCTATTCACCATATCAATGCCCTGCATGATTTTATAAGTCTTGTTCAGGCTACTCCTTAGCCTCCTTTTCTCTCACTGCAGGGAAAAGAGAAGCCCCAGCCTATTCAGCCTCAGCTTATACCTTAAACACTCCAGTTCCAGCATCATTCTTGGAAATCTTTTCTACACCCTCTTAAGTTTCACAAAATTCTTCATAGAAACGGTCAGCCAGATTTGGCTATAATAATTCTAAATGTGGCCTCACAAATGTTCCGTACAGCTGAGACATGACATCTCGACTCCTACACTTAACATTATGACCAATGAATGAAAGCTTGCCAAACACCTTCCCCATCCTGTCTCCCTGCAACTCCACTTTCAAGGAATGATGCATCTGCACCCTTTGGTTTCTTTGCTCAGCAACACTCCCCGAGGCCCAGCCATTAATTATATAAATCCTGTCCTGGTTTGCTTTACAAAAATGCAACACCTACATTTATTTAATGAATCATGGGTTCATGAAAGGCAAGTCATCTTTAACTGATTTATTGGAATTCTTTGAGGTTGTAATGAGCGTGGTAGACAATGGGGAACTGGTGAACGTGGTGTATCTGGATTTGCAAAAGGCATTTAGCAAGGTGCTGCACAAAAGGCTGCTGCATAAGATAAAGATGCACAGTATTACAGGCAATGCATTAGCATGGACAGAAGAATGGTTAACTAACAGAACGCAAAAATTGGGGATAAATGGGTGTTTTTCTGGTTGACACTCAGTGGTTAGTGATGTGTCTCCGGGATCAGTGTTGAGAATGCAACTGTTTACAATTGTTGGGACTGCAATTGGTTACAATTCAGGGAGATTGCTTCGAGTTAGAGACCAAGTGTAGTGTGTTGTAGTTCACAGAAGCAACTTAAATGAGTGATGGAGCAAAGTGTGCAGAAGGATATAGACAGGTAAAGGGAGTGGGCAAGGGTCTGGCAGATGGCGTACAATGTTAGTAAACGTGAGGTCATCCATTTTGGAATAATAACAAAGTGGACTACTTTAAAATGGTGAAATATTACAGAATCCTGCTGTGCAGGAGGACCTGTGTGTTCCTATGCATGAAACACAAAAGTCTGGTTTGCAAGTCCAGTAGCTAATTAGGAAGGCAAATGGAATGATGTCCTTCATTGCCAGTGGATAGAGGATAAAATTAGGACTTTCTGCTGGAGCTGTACAGGGCGCTGGTGTGGCCACGCCTGGAGTACTCTGTACACTTTTCATCGCCTTACATGAGAGGGCACTGGGGTGGGGTTTGCTGAGGAGTTTGACTCCGTTGATTCTGGAAATGAGGGGGTTGGCTTATGAGCAGACTGGGATTATACTCATTGGAATTCAGAAGAATGAGGGAGGGGATTGTAAAATTATAAATGCGATAGATAAGACAGAAGCAGGGAGGCTCAAAGTTTGTGAGAAGATTTGTAGCTCGGGTGCACGTTGTTGTGGCTCTGTTCGCCGAGCTGGGAATTTGTGTTGCAGACGTTTCGTCCCCTGTCGAGGTGACATCCTCAGTGCTTGGGAGATCCTGTGAAGCGCTTCTGCGATGTTTCCTTTGGCATTTATAGTGGTTTGTATCTGCCGCTTCCGGTTGTCATTTCCAGCTGTCCGCTGCAGTGACCGGTATATTGAGTCCAGGTCTATGTGCTTATTGATTGAATCTGTGGATGAGTGCCATGCCTCTAGGAATTCCCTGGCTGTTCTCTGTTTGGCTTGTCCCAATAGCAGTTTGTCCCAGTCGAACTCATGTTGCTTGTCATCTGCGTGTGTGGCTACTAAGGAAAGCTGGTCAAGCCAACGTCTTCACCCAAAGGGTTGTGAATCTCTGGAATCCCCTGCCTAGTGAAGCAGCTGAGGCTAATCTGTTGAATGTTTTAAAGGTGAAGATAGATTTGTGAACAGTAAAGGAATGAAGGGTTATAGTGAGCGGTGGGTAAGTGGAGTCTCAGTCCATTCAAAGATGATCCATGATATTATTGAAAGGCAGAGCTGACTCATGGAGTCAGATGGCCTACTCCTGACTGTATTTCTTATGTTCGGATGTTGTTATGTTCTAACAGGCCTCCAATTCAAAAAGTAATGCTCTCTAACTACTAAATAAAAACGGAAAGAACTGTGGATGCTGTGTATCAGAAACAAAAGCAGAAACTGCTGGAAATGCTCAGAAGCTCTGGCAGCATCTCTGGTGTGAAAGGCTCACCAGTTTATGGTTCCCTTGTTTTTCCATACAACTTTCTTCAATAATGCTGCCACATTAGTCATTCTCCAGTCTTCTGGCATCTCATCTATGATTATCAACGATACAAATATCTCAGCAAGGGGTCCAGGAATCTCTTCCCCAGCTTCCCACAAAGTTCTGGGAAATACCTAAAAAGGTCTCCAGGATTTATTTCCATTTTTCTACTTTAAGACCTCCAACACCTCCTTTTCTGTAAAATGAACTTATTTTAAAGAACTCATTATTTATTTCCCAAGTTTCTTAGCTTCCATGCTCCTGTCTACTGTAAATATTGATACAAAATATTTCCTTAGTGTCTCTGCCATCTCCTGTGGTTACATGCAGGAAAGCCATGTTGATCTTTAAGGCCTGTATTCTCTCCTTAGTTATTCTTTTAAACTTAAAATAATTTTAGAATCTTTTCGGATTCTCCTTAATTCTATTTGCCAAAGCAATTTTATGTCCCCATTTTTTCCCTCATGATTTCCTGTTTACGTATACTCCTACTGCCCTTATACCCTTCTCAGGATCACTCAATCCCAGCTATCTATATCTGATGAATGCCCCCTTCTTTTTCTAGACAGGAGTTGCAATTTCCCTCATCATTGAGCTTTTCCCATGCATTGTCCTTCACACAAACAGAAACATACCATCACTGAACTCTCATTGTCTCATTCTTAAAGGCCTCCCACTTGTCAGCCATCCCTTTACCTGTGAATAACCTCCCCCAACCAACTTCTCAAAGTCTAATACCATCGAAACTGGCTACACTCTAATTTGAAACTTTCATTTTTAAATCAATGTTATCCTTTCTCATCATTATTATTAAACCAATAGAATTATGATCACTTTCCCTGAAGCCTGCCCCTATGGACACCTCAGTCACTTGCCCTGCCTTGGTTCCCAACAGAAGGTCAAGTGTTGCGAACTGTCTCGTAGGTGCATCCACATATTGAATAACAACGGTTTCTTGTACACACTTAACCACTTTCTCCACATTCCAAGATCTTAACACTATCCCAAACTCTGTTTGGAAAGATAAAATTCCCTACCGTTATCTTTTTTTCTTACAGATAGCATAATCGCTTGTAAATTTCCCACTGACTATTATGAGGCCCATTTTACATTCCCAGCAATGTCATCACCTCTTTCTTATTTTTAAGTTTCATCCATATAACTTTACTGGGCAGTCTCCAAGAAATATCCTCTCTACATCCAGCTTTAAGGTTCTTTCTAACCAAAAACACCACTCCATCTCCTCTCTTGCTCCTCTGTCTATACATTCTCCAGCATCTATCTCCTGGAACATTAAGCTGCCAGTCCTGTTCATCCCTGAGTCACATTTCTGTAATGGTAATGATATCCTTGTCCCACATTCCCATTTATGCCCCATGTTCATCTGTCTCACATGTCAGGCCTCTTACATCGAAGTAAATGCAGTTTCGCAGTCTTACCTCGCTCTTGCCAAACTGTTGTCTTCCTCGACCCCTAGAATTGCTCACCACATCTCACCTCAAACATTTCTCTTTTCTCACTATCTCGTTGGTTTCCACCATCCCCCTTACTAGTTTAAAACCTTCAGCATACTGCTAGCAAATTTGCCCACAAGAAAATCGGTCCCCTTCCAATTCAGCTCCCTCTTATAGAGGTCATTTCTATCCCTGAAGAGATCCCAGTGATTGAAAAATGGGAATCCTAACCCCTGCAGCAGCTCCTCAGCCACACATTAGCTGCTCTATCTGACTGTTCCTAATCTCAATATTCCATTAGTTTTTAAACAAACCCCAACATGACATTTGCCATCCTTATTGACAGTTGAAATTAAAAGCTAACATTTTGTGGTTCGGAGATGCTGACTCCTTGTAGATTTCTGAATTCAATCTCTATCTTGCCCGTTAAAATGCATAACTTCACTGTTTATGTCTGTTTTCATTTATTTAATCCACATTACATTATTATGCAAAGCTCCTTGTTCACTCTCTTGTCCTATCTGTATCCTTCCACAAACTTCTTTTTGTGTCATACTCACCACTTGTCTCCGCTCCAATTTTTGAGTCATTCGCAAACTTACCTACAATATACTCACTTTCCTCATCTAAGTCATCAAAATACTTTGTAAATTTTTTTTTGTCCCCAGAACAGATTTATGTGGTACTCCACAGATTGACATTCTGTAAAATAAAACTCTTAATCAAACTTTTCTGATTGGGATTTCAAAGATCCTCTCTCCGTGTTAATACAGTACCTCCAAAGCCAAGGCTCCTATCTTATTCAGTAATCTTATGCATGGGTGCTATCAAACACCTTCAGAAAATCAAAACATATTACAACCACGGTTTCCTCCATTTTCTCCAAGAATTCCAATACTTTTATCAGGCAAGATTTCCATTTTATAAAGCCATTCTCAGTTTTCTGCTGTAACATCCTTTTTTAAACACTCAACCATTTTTTTCAATAAATGATGTTAAACTAAGTCGCCTCAGTCAATCTTTTGTGTGCCTTAATTTTTGTGAGTGAAGGTGTTTGGCCTTGATTTTTATGTCCTCTTTGTCTACAGGAGTAGTCCCAGAAGACTGGAGGATAGCAAATGTGGTTCCCTTGTTCAAAAAGGGGAGTAGGGATAGCCCTAGTAACTATAGGCCGGTGAGTCTCACTTCTGTTGTGGGCAAAGTCTTAGAGAGAATTGTAAGGGATAGGATTTTTCCACATCTGGATAGGAATAATGTGATCAAGGATAGTCAGCATGGTTTTGTGAAGGGCAAGTCGTGCCTCACAAACCTTATTGAATTCTTTGAAAAGGTGACGAAGGAGGTTGATGAGGGGAAAGCGGTAGATGTGGTATATATGGATTTTAGTAAGGCGTTTGATAAGGTTCCCCATGGTAGGCTACTGCAGAAAATACGGAGATATGGCATTGAGGGTGAGTTGGAGGTTTGGATTAGGAATTGGCTGGATGGAAGAAGACAGAGGGTAGTAGTTGATGGCAAAGTTTCTTCATGGAGTGCCGTCACTAGCGGTGTTCCGCAAGGATCTGTTTTGGGACCATTGCTGTTTGTCATTTTTATAAATGACCTGGAAGAGGGGTTAGAAGGTTGGGTGAGCAAGTTTGCGGATGATACGAAAGTCGGAGGAGTTGTTGACAGTGAGGAAGCATGTGGCAGGTTACAGCAGGATATAGAGAAGCTGCAGAGCTGGGCAGAAAGGTGGCAGATGGAATTCAATGTAGCTAAGTGCGAGGTGATTCACTTTGGGAAGAATAACAAAAAGATGGGGTACTGGGCTAATGGTCGGATACTTGGTAGTGTGGATGAGCAGAGGGATCTTGGTGTCCATGTACACAGATCTCTGAAAGTTGCCACCCAGGTAAATAGTGCGGTGAGGAAGGCATATGGCGTACTGGCTTTTATTGGTAGAGGAATTGAGTTCCGGAGTCCTGAGGTCATGATGCAGTTGTATAAGACTCTGGTACGGCCGCATCTGGAATATTGTGTGCAGTTTTGGTCGCCATACTATAGGAAGGATGTGGAGGCATTGGAACGGGTGCAGAGGAGGTTTACCAGGATGTTGCCTGGTATGGAAGGAAAATCGTATGAGGAAAGACTGAGGCACTTGGGGCTGTTTTCACTAGAGAAAAGAAGGTTTAGGGGTGACTTGATTGAGGTGTACAAGATGATTAGGGGGTTAGATAGGGTCGACAGTATGAACCTTTTCCCGCGTATTGAGTCGGGTATTACAAGGGGGCATAGCTTTAAATTAAGGGGGGGTAGATATAGGACTGATGTTAGGGGTAGGTTCTTCACTCAGCGAGTCGTTAGTTCATGGAATGCCCTGCCAGTAACAGTGGTGGACTCTCCCTCTTTATGGGCATTTAAGAGGGCATTGGATAGGTATATGGAGGATAGTGGGTTAGTGTAGTTTAGGTGGGCTTGGATCGGCGCAACATCGAGGGCCCAAGGGCCTGTACTGCGCTGTATTCTTCTATGTTCTATGTGTTGGGTGAAGGGTCTACTATCAGCCCTCACTTCCAACTGCTAGAGAAGCATTGTCATCTACTGTGAAAATCTCAACAAAATGTATCTTTGTTCGTTTACTGAGAAAACAATTCCACAAATGTTCTAGCTCATCACCTTCTGCTGGCGCTCCCAGATTTTACGAAGCAATTCACTGAAAGTTGACAAGGCTAATTAGCATCAAACCAAGATCAATATTTGAGCAGAAATATCTCAATTCCTGGTCACGTATTTTTGCTCATCTCTTTTTAGAACATTAGCTTCGACAATGTGGAGTCTGTGTGGGTGGAGCTGTGAAATACCAAGGGACAAAAACATTAGTGGGTGTCATACAGAGACCCCCAGACTGCAGTGGTCATGTTGGAATAGAATTAAACAGGAAATTCGAAGATGCCCTCCACCGCATCTCCTCCACTTCCCGTTCCTCCGCCCTTGAGCCCCGCCCCTCCAATCGCCACCAGGACAGAACCCCACAGGCCCTCACGTACCATTCCACCAATCTCCAAATACATCGTATCATCCTCGTCATTTCCGCCACCTCCAAACGGACCCCACCACCAGGGATATATTTCCCTCCCCTCCCCTATCAGCGTTCCGAAAAGACCACTCCCTCCGAGACTCCCTCGTCAGGTCCCCACCCCCAACCAACCCAACCTCCACTCCTGGCACCTTCCCCTGCAACCGCAAGAAATGCAAAACTTGCGCCCACACTTCCCCCCTCACTTCCCTCCAAGGCCCCAAGGGATCCTTCCACAAATTCACCTGCACCTCCACGCACATCATTTACTGCATCCGCTGCACCCGATGTGGCCTCCTCTATATTGGGGAGACAGGCCGCCTACTTGCGGAACGTTTCAGAGAACACCTCTGGGACACCCGGACCAACTAACCCAACCACCCTGTGGCTCAACACTTCAACTCCCCCTCCCACTCCACCAAGGACATGCAGGTCCTTGGACTCCTCCATCACCAGACCATAGCAACACAACGGCTGGAGGAAGAATGCCTCATCTTCCGCCTAGGAACCCTCAAACCACAAGGGATGAACTCATATTTCTCCAGTTTCCGCATTTCCCCACCCCTCACCTTGTCTCAGTCCCAACCCTCAAAATCAGCACCGCCTTCCTAACCTGCAATCTTCTTCCTCACCTCTCCGCCCCCACCCCCACTCCGGCCTATCACCCTCACCTTGACCTCCTTCCACCTATCGCATTTCCAACGACCCTCCCCAAGTCCCTCCTCCCTACCTTTTATCTTAGCCTGCTGGACACACTTTCCTCATTCCTGAAGAAGGGCTCATGCCCGAAACATCGATTATCCTACTGCTTGGATGCTGCCTGACCTGCTGCGCTTTTCCAGCAACACATTTTCAACTCTGATCTCCAGCATCTGCTGTCCTCACTGTCTCCTTAAACAGAAAATTAGCCAAGCTAATGATATGGAGACATCTGTGATCATGGGTGATTTTAATCTGCATCCAGATTGGACAAATCAGATTAGCCACAATGTCTACTTGGGGGAATTCCTGGCCTACATATGGGATGGTTTCCTTAACCAACATGTGGATGAACCAACTAGAGAGCAGGCCATCTGAGACTGGGTACTGTGTAATGAGAAGGGAATCATTGCCAATCTAGCTGCGTGTGACTCCTTGGGGATGAGTGACCATGACATGATACAGCTTTTTTTATCAGGATGGAGAGTGAGCCAGCTGATTTGGAGACTAGGGTGCTGAATTTTAATAAAGGAAACTATGAAGGTATATAAGGCATGAGTTGGCGTTGATAGATTAGTGGAAGTTGCTTAAAGGTGCGACAGTAGATAGGCATTGGCAAATATTCAATGAAATCATGGGGGAACTTCAACAACTATTTATTCCTGTCTGGTACAAAAGCAAAATGGGTAACAGGGCCAATCCATGGCTTATAAAGGAAATTAGATAGTATCCAATTGAAGGAAGAAGCATAGAGATTGTCCAAGAAGAATAATAGGTCTGATTTTTGAAAGCAGTTTCGATTTCAGCAAAGAAGGACGAAGGGATTGATTCAGATGGGGAAAACACAGTAAAAAGGAAAGTAAGCTTGCAGGGAACATGAAGACTGACACTACAAGGTTCTACAGTACGTGAAGAGAAAGAGATTGGTGAAGACAAATGTAGATCCCTACAGATAGAAATGGGGAAATGTATAACAAAGGACAAAGGAACAGCTGAGCAACTGAATACATACTTTAGTTCTGTCTTCACAAAAAAGGACAGTTGTACAGGAGGTTGGCCAGGCTGCAGTTGGAGCATGTATTCAGTATTGGTCACCTTGCTCGAGGAAGGATGTTATTAAACTGGAAAGAGTGCAGAAGAAATTTATAAGGATGTTGCTCGCACTCAGTGGTCTGAGTTATAAGGAGAGGCTGAAAAAGCGAGAACTTCTTTTCTTGGCAGTCTAGGAGACTGAGAGGGGACCTTACAGAACTGTACAAAATTATGAGAGGCATACACTCGGTCTTTTTTGCCAGAGTTGGGGAATCGAGGATTAGATGGTTTAAGGTTGGCGGGGAAAAGTACAAAAGGGAACCTGAGGGGCAATTTGTTTACACAGAGGCTGGCACGTGTATGCAATGAGCTGCCAGCGGAAGTGGTTGAGGTGGGTACGTTAACAACATTTAAAGGCATTTTGACAAATACATGGATAGGAAAGAGTTAGAAGCATGTGGACCAAATGCAGGGAAATGGGGTTAGCATGGGTGGACAATTTGTCAGTATGGACCACTTTGGGCCAAACGACATGTCTCTGTGCTTTAGGACTCTCTGAATCGAAGATACAAATTAAGTACCAGAAATCCTGGAGAATGCAAGATTTAGTGAGAGGGAAGAACTGAGGGAGGTCAATATTAGTAGAGAAATGGTGCTGGGAAATTGAGGGGATTGAACCTGATAAATCCTCAGGGCCTGATAAATCTGCATCCCAGAGCACTTAAGGAAGTGGTTCTAGAAATAGTGGATGCTTTGGTTGTCAGGATTCTTTAGATTTTGGTACAGTCCCTGCAGATTGGAGGGCAGCTACTGCCACTCCAACACGCAGAAAGAGAGATACAGAGAAAGGGAATTCGAGACCAGTACGCTTCAGATCAGTAGTGGGGAAAATTCTCAAATCCTTTACCCTTTATGACAGAGCATTGAGAAAGCCGTGGCAAAATCAAACAGAGTCAGCATGGAGTTATGGAGGGGAAATCATGCTTGACAAATCTATTGGAATTCTGTGAAGATGTAACTATCAGAGTTGACAAAGGGGAACTGATCAATATGGTATATTTGTACTTGCAGAAAGCATTTGACAATGCCCCATTTAAGAGGTCACTGTACAGGATTAAGCACATGGGATTGTGGTAAGTGTACTGAGATAAATAGAAAACTGGTTAGCAGAGAAGGAACAGAGGAGGGCTGAAGGGCCTGTGTCAAACAGGCAGACAGTAACTCGTGGGGTGCCACAGGGACTCCAGCTGTTAACAATATATATTAATGATTTGGATGAAGGAATAAAATGTAACATCTCAAGGTTTGCAGATGATACCAAGTTGGGTGGAAGGGTGAACTGTGACGAGGATGCAGAGACCCTATGGCATGGTCTGGACAGATTGGGTGAGCGGGCCAATCAATGGCAGATGCAGTTTATTTTAGATAAATGTCAGGTTATTCACTTTGGAAACAAAAGGAAGGTGGTGGATTACTACCTGACTGGCTGCAAATTGGGAGAGGGGAGTGTGCTGCAGGGCCCATATGTCCTTGTGCACCAGTCGCAGAAGGTATGCATGCAGGTGCAGCAGGCAGTAAAGAAGGCAAATGTTATATTGACCTTCATTGAGAGATGTTTCGAGTACAGGAGCAGGGATGCGTTGTTATAGTTGTACAGGGCCTTGGTGAGGCCACACCTCAAACACTGTGTGCAGTTTTGGTCTCCTTTTCCGAGGAAGGATGCTCTTGCTCTGGAGGGAGTACAGCGAAGGTTTACCTGACTGATTCCGAGGATGGTGGAACGAACATATGAGGACAGGTTGTCTAGCTTAGGATTGTTTTCACTGGAGTTTAAACGAATGGGAGGGGATCTCATTCTTACAGGACGAGACAGGGTAGACACAGGGAGGATACTCCTGATGGTGGGCGTGTCCAGAATCAGGGGACACAGACTGAGGATTCGGGGTGGATCATGTTGGATGGAGATGAGGAGACATTTCTTCACCTAAAGAGTGATGAGCCTGTGGAATTCATTACCACAGGAACTTGTTAATGCCAAAGCATTGAATGTACTGAAGACGCGGCTACATGTAGCATTTAGAGCAAATAGGACCAAAGGTCATGGGGAGTAAACAGGACGAGGCTATTGAGCTGGATGATGAAGAATGGCAGAGCAGGCTCAAAGGGCTGAGTGGCCTTCGCCTGCTCCTATCCTCAATGTTTAAGAGGATATTGTCCTGAGAAAACCGTGGACATTAGTGCTTTCCCGTTTACCTCAAAATATCACTCATCACCCCACCCGAAAAATAAAGTGGAGACGTAACCTCTCAAATTTCAATGTCACAGCTCCTCCCAAGAGTCAAGGTGTGATGGTTGAGTGCACCTTTGTTCATTCTTAACACAGGATGTCATTTTGTTCTGTGAGTGCTTGTGTATGACTGTATTTGTGTGTGTGTGTGTGTGTGTGTATGTATATGTGTATTTGTGTGTGTGTCTGTGTGTGTGCGCGTGTGTGTGTATGTCTGTGCATATCCATGGCTATGTGTCTGTCTGTGTGTGTGTGTGTGGGTGAGTTTGAATGTGAGTATGAGTGTGTGTCACGCGCGCGCGCGGATGTGCATTTCTGTGTCCGTGGCATTTTGAAGCACATCATATTTCCTTGAAACTACTTTCTTTGTCAGAGGCCACCAGCATGCTCCAGTTGCTGGAAGGTGCTCTGATGTATTTCAGATTGCGTTCCTCCATGCAATGTAACTTTGCTGCTTGGCGAAGATACTAATTCATAACAGACAGCTTTTATCACCAGTTTCTCACTCATACTTATATAGTGTAATTTTATGCCTTTAGTTTTAGCGTCTAAGGTGATGTCTGGTCACCCTGATAGCTCATGTCAAACCAATGGAAATCTTCCCATTCATTTCTCTCAGCCAATAGGGACTCTCTCCATGTATAGTCGATGTTCAGAGCTGTCATACCATTCATCAGCATTCCTGAAGCGGACCCATTGGTCCATCACTGGCTGCCTGGCTGTAGGAATCTCACCATGCAGGAAGTAAATTCACACGTCACATACTTCCATTCTGTTGACATGTCCAAGACACACTTGTTGGATGATGTAGGAACTCTCCATTTGAGAGGACACAGAATTCAAGAATTTGTCAAGTCACTTCCAAATCTCAGCATTCCAACTGGGATACCCTCGCCCACATCTCAATTAACCCAACAACCCCTGCAAGTCTCCATACAACAGCCTTTTCACTCCTCCCTCTGCATGTTCCAGGACGACAACACTCCTTGCAAGTGCATCTGTACCTCACAGCTTACTTCAGACCAGACCAGACCTCCGAGGGAAAAGGAGAAGGTGAGGACGGCAGATCAGAGACAAACAGTGTGGCGCTGGAAAAGCACAGCAGGTCAGGCAGTATATCCAAGGAGTAGGAGAGTCAACGTTTCGGGCATAAGCCTTTCATGGAGTTTCGTGCCCAAAACACCGACTTCTCGGTCAGGAGTGAAGACTATTTTTGGGACAAGGTCGGCTGTTGGAATTGGGCAGTGAAAATCAATAACTTCGTCATCATTCTAATAGAGGGCGATAATTCAACATCCTTGTGGATGGATTATCTCATGTTATAAATAAAATACAATGAACATCATTGCTATGTGAATCATGAAAGAATTGGAAAACATTAACGGAGAGGTAACAAGGTCATAAAGTCACCAGTTGAAACAGGAGAAGAAATCAAAGAGAGCAGAAAAGCAAGTTGAAGCAGAATTATCAGAGACCACATTTGATTGAATGGCTGAGACAAAACAAGAACAGATGGAGAACTAATGGATATTTTTAGTTCAGAGAAATGGACTCAGTTACAACAGAAAGATGAAAAACTGAAGCAATTGCATTGAAAAGCAAACACAGAAGAAGAATCTGAGTGCATTCCCAAATGTGACTAACTTCAACATGATGTCTTGATGAGACATTCAGGCAGATGGTAAAGTGGGAGAAATTCATTACCAGGGACTTATAGAAAGGAGGTGTGGCAGGTAGCACATCAGTCACCTGTGGGTCATTGTGGGAGTGAGAAGTCCTCCCGGCAAAATACAAAAACATTTTTACTGGCCTGGACTTCATTTAGGTGGAGAAGAAAATTGCCAGAAATATCACACATGTCATGTAACCGGAAAGCTTCAGGCAACAATAAAACCGGCAACTTTAATGCCCATCCCTGCATTTGAGGAACCTTTTACAAGGGTCTTACTTGATTGTATAGGACCCCTACACAAAACAAAAAGTGGGAATCAGTATTTGTTAACAATGATAGATGCGTCCATTTGATATCCACAGGCCATTCTATTTGTGCAATACCACTGCTAGAAAGATTGTAGAAGAGGTACACCAATGTTTAACTCGATACAGACCACCCACAGAGATACAATCAGGTCAAGGGTCAACTTTACATCAAATGTATGCATGGAAGGGTAGCTTATCAGAGGAGAAAGTGATGACTGCAGATGCTAGAGATCAGAGCTGAAAATGTGGCTGGAAAAGCGCAGCAGGTCAGGCAGCATCCAAGGAACAGGGGAATCGACGTTTCGGGCATAAGCCCTTCTTCAGGAAGAAGAAAGATTCCTGAAGGAGGGCTTATGCCCGAAACATCGATTCTCCTGTTCCTTGGATGCTGCCTGACCTGCTGCGCTTTTCCAGCAACGCATTTCCAGCATGTGTAGCTTATCCACTGCTTACCAACAAGCATGGTAAGGGAGTGTTCGAAAGGTGGCGTTAAACTTTAAAGACCATTAGTGAGCTTAGAGAAGACCATATCGAGGGCTTATTGTCAAGACAATCCAAACGACTGGATAAAGGAATTCCATTTGTACATCAATGAGTTTTGGGGCATGAGCTGAGAGGACCACTGAAAATAAATAAGGAGAAATTAGTGAGTCAGAGTTCAACGAACCACATATTTGAACTGTTAATGATTAAATTGAGAGGGGGAGTTGGCTCCAATTATGCAATATCCTTACACACTTACGCCAAAGAAAGTTGGCATATGTTCAAAGACAGACTGAACGGATGTTCCAAAAACAACAGCATCAAAGTGAGTTGCAGCAACTGGAGCTCAGCCATAGCAATGGTGTCAAAGCCAGACGGTACCCATGGTTGTGTGCAGACTGTGGCAAAGTTAATGCAGTTGCAGAGTCTGATTCATATCCGATTCCACATTGGGAAGACTGTATTGAAAAAGGTAGGACAAGCAACTTAGATTTGTAATTTGTACTTGCTCAGAGGATACTGGCAGGTACCTTTATCAGAAGGAGTGAAGACTATTTCGGCTTTTGTTAACTTAGAGTCATGCCAGTTGGTATGGAAAATGTGCCAGCCACATTTCACAGGGTAAACAATCAAGTCATTCCTGGGTTATCCAATTGTATGATGTACATCGACAAACCTGTGCTCTTTTAGTCACACAGGGTAGGAACATTTGCAGCCTTTATTGGAACTATTTAATTGACTTTGGGAGGCAGGCTGGTGATAAACGTGGCTAAGCGTGAATTCATCAAAGTCCGAGTCATGTGCCTGGGCCATGTTGTCAGGCATGGACATATGGTCCCAACCATAACATTGACAAAGAGAGCAGGACTATGATTCCTGGCAGTGAACAAGTTTACCAGAAGTTTGTACAAAATTGTAGTAATGTGGTTGCTCCACTGACTGACTAATTGAAGAAGTGCTGGATATTTTAGCGGACAGTAGAATGTCAGAAGGCATTTGCCAGCCTGAAAGCTGTGTTAACCACTGGCCTTGTGTTAGCTACACCTAATTACACAAAGCTACTCGAGATCGCTATTGATGTGGGCGTTGGTGCTCTATTCTTACAAGACGGCGATGAGAAGATAGGAAGCCCCATTGGTTATTTCATCAGGAAACTGAATATTTATCAGAAATATTCCATGATTGAGGAGACCGTGAGCTTGGTGTTCCAACATTTATATTGTTAGTAATGGGTCTTGTACAATTGTCTGTACTGATCATAACCCATTAAAGCTTTTGGAGAAATGTAAGGACTGCGCTTCCAGATGGTTTGCATGGAGCTTATTACTGCAGCCATTCAATTTGAAACTTATACACGTGGCAGGATGAGAAAATGTAATTGCTGACGTGTTGTCACAACTTGGATGATGTAAGATGGAGGGATTTGGTTGCAGGAGTAAATGGACAGAAACAGGATGCAGTAATGCATGGTTACAGTTGATGCAATTTGCGTATATTGTCGCGTAATAATAGATTAAGACTAAGGGTTTTAAAATGAAATAATCTTTGTCTCTTATTAATGTTGCAGTAGAATTACAACACGGGTACGTAACCAACAATGCTGAAACTTGCCCAGGGATGTCCTGTACACACAAAGAAAACAGAACAGATTCCACCCAGCCAATTAACGCCCCATCAGTCTATTCTCGATCATTAGTAAAGTGATGGCAAGTATCATGAACAATGCTATAAAGCAGCACTTGCTCAGCAATAAGCTGCTCAGTGATGCCCAGTTTGGGTTCTGCCAGGGCCAGTCAGCTCCTGACCTCATTACAGCCTTGACTCAAATATGGACAAAACAGCTGGATGCTTGAGGGAAGGTGAGAGTGACAGTCCTTGACATCAAGGCTGCACTCGATTGAATGTGGCTTCAAGGAATCATAGGAAATCTGGAATCAATGGGTGCAAACTCTCTGATGGTTGGAGTCATACCTGACACATAGGAAGATGGTGGTGGTTGTTGGAGGTCATTCACCTCAGGGCCAGGACGTCTCTGCAGGAGACCCTCAGGGGAGTGTCCTCGGCCTGACCATCTTCAGCTGCTTCATCAATTGCCATCCCCTCCATCACAAGGTCAGAAGTGGGGATGTTCGGCGATGATTGCACTATGTTCAGCACCATTCACGACTCCTCAGATTCGAGTGTCCATGTTCAAATGCTACAAGATCTGTACAATATCAAGTCGTGGGCTGACAGGTGGCAAGTCACATTTCCATCAAAAGTAAAAGACAATCCAACCACTGCCCCTTGGCTTTCAATGGTGTTACCATCACTGAATCCCATAATGTCAACATCCTGCGGGTTATCATTGACCAGAAACTCAACTGCACTTACCACAAACATAGTAGCTACAACAGCAGGTCAGAAGCTAGGAATACTGCAGCAAGGAATACTACAGCCTGTCCACCATCTACAATGTACAAGTTGGAAGTGTGATGGAATACTCCCAACTTGCCTGGATGGGTGCAACCCCATCAACACTCAAGAAGTTTGACACCATCCAGGAAAAGCAGCCCACATCCACAAGTATATACTCCCTCCACCACACATGCTCAGTACACACTGCTGCGACGATCGACATGATGCATTGCATAAATTCATCGAGGATCCTCAGACAGCACCTTCCAAACCCACAACCACTTCCATCTAGAAGAAGAAGGGCAGCGGATGTGTGAGAACTGCACTATCTTCAAGTTCTCCTCCAAGTCATGCACCATCCTGACTTGAAAATATAATGCCGTTCCATCACTGTCACGGGGTAAAAGTCTTGGAATTCCCTCCCTAATGGCATTGGGGGTTAACCCACAGCAGGTGGACCACAGTAGTTCCACCCAGCAGCTCACCCCCACTTTCTCAAGGGCAACTAGGGAGACACATAAAATGCTGGCCAGCCAGCGACACCCACAACCCATAAAATGAATAAAAGATAATAGTTCATTCTGTGTGAGAGAGACAGAGATCGAGAGATCGAGAGAGAGAGAGAGAGATCGAGAGAGAGAGAGAGAGAGAGACAGAGAGAAAGACCATCTCTCTCTCTCTCTCACTCTGTGCGTGCGTGTGTGTGTGTGTGTGTGTTAGAGAGAGAGAAACACTATGCCTGAGAGTTTGTGTGTGTGTGAGTGAGTGAGAAAGAGAGAGAGAAAAAGACCATGCCTCTGCGTATGTGTGAGAGAGGGTGACAGACAGAGAAAGACCATATGTGTGTGTGTATAAGAGAGAAACACTATGCCTGAGAGTGTGTGTGTGACTGAGTGAGTGAGAAAGGATCACCATGCCTGTGTGGGTGTGGGTGCAAGAGAGAGAAAGACCGTGTGTGTTTGCGTGTACATGAAAGAGAGAGAAATCATGCTGGCGTGTGTGTGAGAGAAAGAGAGACAGACAAACAAAGACCATGTCTGTGCATGACAGAGGGAAAGACCATGCGTGTGTGTGTGAGTGTGTGTGTGAGGGAGAGAGAGAGAGAGAGAGAGAAAGAGAGAGAGAGAGACTGTGTGTGTGTAAAAGAGAGAGAAACACTATGCCTGAGAGTGTGTGTGAGAGAGAGAGAGTGAGTGTGAAAGAGAGCGAGAAAAAGACCATGCCTCTGTGTGTGTGAGAGAGAGAGAGAGACAGACAAACAAAGACAGTATATGTGTGTGTATAAGAGAGAGAGAAACACTATGCCTGAGAGTGAGTGAGTGAGTGAGAAAGAGAGAGAGAAACACATGCCTGTGTGCGCAAGTGCGTATGTGTGTGTTTGTGTGTGTATGTGTGAGAGAGAGAGAAATCATGCCTGCGTGTGTGAGAGAGAGACAGAAAGACAAAGACCATGCTGTGCATGACAGAGGGAAAGACCGTGTGTGTGTGTGTGTGTGTGAGAGAGAGAGAGAGAGAGAGAGAGAGAGAGAGAGAGAGAGAGAGAGAGAGAGACAGAGAGAGAGAGAGAGAGAGAGAGAGAGAGAGAGAGAGACTCTGTGTGTGTGAGACAGAGACTCTATGTGTGTTTTTGTTTGTGAGTGTGTGTCAGGGGGGCAGGGGGAGTGGGGTGTGTGGTGGTGTGAGGATGTTGTCACTTTAAAAAGGTTACTTTGGCCTGTGTTTTTTTGAAGAGGGATTGTAAAGGCAGAGGTGCCAAAGAGTCTCGAGTGCCTGTAGGTTTTTTCTTAAAAACAGTTTAACAATGGAAAAGGAGTGGCCAGTTCAGGTTCTTCTAGTTTTGAGTGAGCTGCAGCAATTCCAAGATGTTTTGAGTATCAGAAGGTTGCAAGCTTCAGTAATGATTCCTAACTGAGCACTCGGACATTTCTCTGGATGTTGTTCCCTCCGCCTGTAAGAATATGAGTTTGAATTTACCTTTTTGCCAAGGGGTGTGTTTATGAGATGTTACAACATTGGATCAGGAAATGGGTAAGTTACTGTATCAAGTAGTCGGTTATGTTTTCCAATCGTTTAGTTATTCTTAATGCCACTTTCTTTTGTTTGTGTTTCAACCGTAGTGTTTAAATAAATTCTGTTTGGCTTAATGCAGAGTGCTTTATCCAACAATCACACCTGGAACATCAATGTTACATTTCCTTTAAACAAAGAAAACCTTATTTGCCCTAACTATGCCCCTCATGATTTTACAAACCTCTATAAGGACACCCCTCAGCCACCAATGCTCCAGGAAAAACAGCTGCACCTTCTTCAGCTTTTCCTTGCCGCTCAAACCCTCCAACCCTGGCAACATCTTTGTATATCTTTTCTGAACCCTTTCAAGTTTCACAGCACCCTTCCTTTAGGAGGGAAACCAGAATTGCATGCAGTATTCTAAAAGTGGCCTAACCATTGCCCTGTATAGCCGCAACATGACCTCCCAATTCCTATACTCAATGCTCTGACCAACAAAGGGAAGCATACTCAATGCCTTCTTCACTATGCTGTCTTCCTGGGACTACACTTCCACGGAACTATGAACTCTAAGGTTTCTTTGATCAACAACACTCCCCAGGATATTACCATGAAATGTGTAAGCCCAGCCCTGATTTGCCTTTCCAAAATGCAGCACCTTGCATTTATCTAAATTGAACTCCATCTACCAACCTTTGGCCCATTGGCCCATCTGATCAAGATCCCGTTATACTCTGAGGTCACCTTCTTCGCTGTCCATTACACCGACAATGTTGGTGACATCTGCAAACTTAATCCATATACCTTCTATGTTCACACCCAAATCTTATAGCAGTGGATCCAGCACTGATCCTTGTGGCACTTCACTGGTCACAGGCCTCCATCCGATAATCAAACATCCACCACCACCCTCTGTCTTCTACCTTCAAGCCAGTTCTGTATCCAAGTGGCGTGTTCTTCCTTTATTCCATGAGATCCTACCTTGCTAACCAGTCTCCCATGAGGAACTTTGTCGAATGCCTTACTTATCTTCATATAAATCACGTCCATCGCTCTGCCTCACTAATTCTCTTTGTTACTTATTCAAGAAACTCAATCGTTTGTGAGACATGATTTCCCATGCACAAAGCCATGCTGACTATCCTTGCCTTTCCAAATACATGTACATCCTGTCCTTCAGGATTCCTTCCAACAACTTGCCCACCGCCGAGGTCAGGCTCACTGGGCTGTAGTTCCCTGGCTTGTCCTTACCACCCTTCTTAAACAGTGGCACCATGTTTGCCAACCTCCAGTCGTCCAGCACCACACCTGTGACTATCGATGATACAAATATCTCAGCAAGAGCGTTTACCCACCTTTATATATTTTTAGACATCCAGCACCTCCTGTTCTGTAATCTGGACATTTTCCAAGATGTCACTATCTATTTCCTCACATTCTATATCTTCCATGTCCTTCTCCACAGTAAACATTGATGAAAATACTTCGTTTGTATCTCCCCCACCTCTTGCGGTTCTACACATAGGCTGCCTCGCTGATCCTTGAAGGGCCCTATTATCTCCCTAGTTACCCCTTTATCATTAATGTATTTGTAGAATCATTTTGGATTCTCCTTAACCCCATTTGCCAAAGCTATCTCATGCCCCCTTTTTGCCCTCATTATTTCCCTCTTAAGTATACTCCTAATGCCTTTCTACTCTAAGGATTCACTCGATCTATTCTGTCTATACCTAACATATGCTTCCTTCTTTTTATTGACAAAACCCTCAATTTTTATAGTCATCCAGCATTCTTCACAACTACCAGCCTTGCCTTTCACCCCAACAGGAACACACTGTCTCATTATCACATTTTTGAAAACTTAATCATTTTCCAGCCATTCCTTTACCTGCAAAACTCCGCACCCAATCACCTTTTCAAAATTCTTACCTAATACTGCCAAAATTGTCCTTTATCCAATTTAGAATTTTAACAGTTAGATCCTGTCTATCCTTTTCCATCACTATTTTGAAACTAATAGAATTCTGGTCGCTGGCCCCAAAGTGCTCCCCCACTGACACCTCACTCACCTGCCCTGCGTTATTTCCCAAGATTAGGTCAAGTTTTGCACCTTCTCTTGTAGGTTCATCCACATACTGAATCAGAAATTCTTCTTGTACACACTTAACAAATTCCTCTCTATCTAAACCCTTAACACTACGGCAGTCCCAGTCTACAGTTAGAAAGTTAAAATCCCCTACCATAACCACCCTATTAATCTTACAGATAACCGATATCTCCTTACAAATTTGTTTCTCAATTTCCCACTGACTTTGTGGAGCTCTATAGTACAGATCCGAAAAAGTAATAATCTCTTTCTTATTTCTCACTTCCACCCAAATGACTTCCTGGATGTATTCCCAGAAATATCTTCCTCAGTACAGCTGTAATGCTATCCCTTATGAAAAACGCCACCCCACCCTCAGTCCCCGCCTCCTGTCTTGCCTCCTTTTCTATCCTTCCTGTAGCATTTGTATCCTCGAACATTAAGCTGCCAGTTCTGTCCATCCCTGAGCCATGTTTCTGAAAATGCTCTCATATTCCAGTCCCATGTTCCTAACCATGCCCTGAGTTCATTTGCCTTCCCTGTTAGGCCCCTTGCATTAATGTAAATGCAGTTTGATTTATCGGTCCTACCTTGTTCTCTGCTTTGTCCCTGCCTGCCCTGACTGTTTGACTTGCTATTCTTCCCAACTGTACCAGTCTCAGATTGATCTCTTTCCTTACTATCTCCCTGGGTCCCATACCCCCACTTTATTACTTTAAATCCTCCCAAGCAACTGCAGCAATCTCCCTCCAATTCCCTTCCAATTCAGGTGCAATCCATCCTTCTTGTATAGATCACTCCTACGCGAGAAGAGCTTCTAGTGATTTAAAATGTGATCCCTTCTCCCATACACCAACTCCACAGCAATACATTCGTTTGGACACTGCCCTCCCTCCCCTTCCTGGGGCTCTCCATCAACAGTGACCGACTCAACACAGACATCTTCTACAAACCCACCGGCTCCCACAGCTAAACAAGGACAGAATCCCCCTGATCTTCACCTTCCATCTCACAAACCTCCGGATACATTTCATCATCCTCTGCCATTTCCACCTCCTACAAATGGACCCCAACACCAGAGATATATTTCCCTCCACACCCTCATTTGCTTTCTGTAAAAATCATTCCCTCCGCAACTCCCTTGTCAGGTCAAAACTCCATACCCCACCAACCCACCCTCCCCTCCTGGCAACTTCCTCTGTTACCACAGGAATTGCAAAACCTGTGCCCCGAACTCCCTCTCACTTCCCAAATGCCCCAAAGGAGCCTTCCACATCCATCAGAGCTTTCGCCGCACTTCCACACATGTCATTTACTGTATCCGTTGCTCCCGATGCAGTCTCCTTTACATCGGGGATACAGGTCGCCTACTTGCTGAGATCTTCAGAGAAAATCTCTGGGCCACCCGCACCAACCAACCCAACACCCTGTGGCTGAAAACCTCTCAACTCCCCCTCCCACTCTGCCAAGGACATGCAGGTCCTGGGCCTCTATCACTAAATCCTAACCACCCGACACCTGGAGAAAGAATGCCTCACATTCTGCCTTTGGACATTGCAACCACACACTATCAATGTGGATTTCACCAGTTTCCTCATTTCTCCTCCCCCTCAACATCCCCCCCAATCCCAACCCCAACCTTCCAATTGGCACCGCCCTCATGACCTGTCCTACATGTCAATCTTCCTTCCAACCTATCCACTCCACCCTCCCCTCCCCTTCCACCTTTTACCTTTGCCCCAACTCCATCCAGCTAATGAACTTTCAGCTACCTTACCCCAGCACCCCCCCCTTCCATTTATCTCTCCACCTCCTTGGCTCACAGCCTCATTCCTGATGAAGGACTTTTTTCTAAAATGTCTACTCTCCTGCTGCTCAAATGCTGCCTGACCTGTTGTGTTTTTCCAGCACCATGTTCTCGACTCTGATCTCCAACATCTGCAGTCTTCACTTTTTCCTAGACGTTCATCTGCTCGATCCTTCTATTCCTAGCCTCACTAGCTCACAGTATCGGGAGTAATCCAGATATTACTACCCTCGAGAACCTCCTTTTAAAATTCCTGCCTAACTTTCTTTCTCCTCTCTTCAGCATCTCATCCTTTTTCCTTCCTGTGTCATTGGTTCCAGTGTGCACATTCACCTGCTGCCGGTCCCACTGCCCTTTGAGAATATTCTGCCTTGATCCTGGAAACAGGGAGGCAACACGCCATTCTGACTTCTCGCTGTCAGCCGCAGAAACATCTGTCTGTGCCTCTGACGAGAGAGTCCCCTCTCACAATTGATCGCTTGGTACCCGACATACCGCTCGTTACATTACAGCCTGTCTCGGTCCCAGAAACTTGGCTGTTCATGCTGCATTCTCCTGAAAGTCAATTACTCCCTACTTTTTCCAAAACAACATACTTGTTTGAGATGGGGTTAGTCACAGGAGACACCTGCACTACCTACCTCCCTCTCCTACTTTTCCTGGTTTTTCTCCCTTCCTTAAAACTACCATCCGTCAGATGCCCCTAGCTCCTGTAAATTCCTCATTGCCTCAAACTGCCGCTTCAACTGATCGATGCGATCTGATATGATTCAGAACCAAACACACTTACTGCTGACATAATCATCAGTATTAAGGAAACTCTCCCTAATCTCCAACAGCTGACAGGAAGAGCACATCTCTCCACTCAAGGCCATCTTTGTACCTTAACAACCTACAGAAAATAGCATAGTCTTATGCACTAAAAATAAACACTAATCCAGTCTAACTTAATATCTATGTTTCATATTTTTTAATTTTAATCAAAGGACAGATATAAAAAAAAAACAAAAAACAACCAACTCCATTCACTATTAAAAATGACAGCAATATTACACTTAAAAACCATGCACTTATCTGCTCCTGTGCTGTGTGCTCTCCAACATAGTTTCTTCGGATGTCAGTTGTGAATTTTGATATTTGTCAATTTTTCTTCAACGCACCCCAATGTCCGGAAACACTTGAACTCAAACAGCAAAGGCAGTAACTGTGCAGATTCACTGCTGTGTCAGTCGGCAGTGTAGGTTTCTTTCTCTCTGTCTCTGTCTCTGTCTCTCTCCCTCTCTGTCTCTCTCCCTGACCATGTGGTCACTACCTTTGTTCACTTCCTCCTTTTTAAAGCGTCATTGTTTTGATCTTTTCTCTCAAACTTCCAAAACAATGCAACGGCTTAAAAACAGTAATTGTTGCTTGTGGAATTCGAGAAACTCACTTCCAACACCTAATATACCCTAAAAGCGAGCAGTTCTTACAGCCAAAGCTTTTCCGATCCTCCATCGTGGATTACCCAAATCCTGATAGCCTTTGCTCCATCTCCATGGCAATCCTTATCCCTCATCAATTGGTTCTCCCTGTTTCAGTTTGCTTACTTGTCTTCTAACTCTGACCAGTGTAGGGCAGAAATGTTCAATTTTGTTTTTCTTTTAGCAACATTTCGGTTTTGTTCAGTTCTATAACAATAATTCACTATCTTTTTTATAAGACCTTTCCACTTCTCTAATGGCTACATTTAATGCCTTCAGTTGTGAGGAATATTTGTCCGTATTCTCGAAGAAACTGAGCCCATCTTGTACCAACCTGGTTGAATGTCAGACGGATCAGGGCGTCAGGTATCATTCACCCTAGATGTACACTGTCAAGGAAAGCCCAGATTTCAGTCAGGTTTTCTCTTGTTTCTAACCAGCTATTCCTTAAGATACTGAAACTTGACTGTCCTCCAGTCCATTTCTGGAGTTCTTAATCCATGAACCTTCAACCTTCAGTAGGGCCAATGGTGAAATGCCACAGTGGGGGTGATCCCATCAAAAAGGAACTAACTTGCATCAGAGATGCTAAAATGGCTCAATATATCTAATGCAAAACTAATTTATTTGACTTTTATCCAAAATATTAAACCTGTCTCACACAGGTTCATGAACCTGAGCATAAACAGACTCAGTGAACATGGCTTGGGCCTGGATGTGGTTAACAGCACAATCTCATTGCTGTAGTTCGTTATGAACACGTCGGTGTCTCAGCAGGTGGAATGAGTGAGCAAACCCTTCTTACACACGGAGCAGGTGAATGGCCTCTCCCTGGTGTGAACTCACTGATGTTTGATGTCAGATGATTGACTGAACCTGGTCCTGCAGTGAGAGCCCCAGAAAGGTTGCTCATCATTGTGAACATATTGGTGGAACATCAGTTTCCTGGAACCTTTAAAGCACGTCTCACAGTCTGGACATTTAAAAGGCCTGGTTTCAGTGTGAACTCACTGGCCTCCCAGTAGGGCAGAAGAGTGAGTAAATCCCTCCCTAAACACAGCGTAACGAAATGGTCTCACGATTGTGTGAACTCACCGGTGTCTTTGCACATAGGATATGATATAGAATGCCTTTTGATTCGGATCGGGGAACAGTCTGGGTTTGCCGATATATCTGCAGCTGGATGACTGAATGAACGCCTTGCCGAAGTCAGAGCAGGTTCTCAACCTCTACCCAGTGTGATCTCGCTGGTGTGTCGGGAGTTGAAATGATTGCCTGAACTTAATGCCGCAGTGAGAACTCCTGAATGGTCTCTCCTCTGTTCGAATACGTCAATGGCACATCAGTTGCCCAGATTAAATGGCATTTTCCACAGTCTTGTCATTTTAAAAGTTCTTTTATCTGGGTGACCTCTATGGTCTGCCTGCAGTCGAGAAGACTGAGTGAATCCCCTCCCACACTTGGAGCAGATGAATGGCCTTTCCTCAGTGTGAGTGCATTCATGAATTTCCAGTTGAGGTGGGGATTTGAATCCCCCTTCACTTTCCTCATATTCCCATACTTTCTCCCAGCGTGACTGTGATTATATCTTGACAGTTCAGATGATTTCATCCACACACAGGACAGGTGCACAGTTTCTCCTCACTTGGTGTTTTCTCCTTCCAAGTTCAGAGTTGAACAATATACCAATCATAAAATAAAAATCAATCTTTCGAATTCTAATATGATACCTGGTTCTGTTTCCTGACCACAGACTGTCCCTTTCCCATAATCTGTGAAGCTAATTAAAGAGAAGGAAAGTGAGTGAGAGAAGACCACAGTCTGACTGAATGGTCCTCCCTGAGACTTGGCTGCAGGATGAAGTTCTAGGACATTCCTGACGAGGGCGCGCGATGTCTACCCCAAAGGACACAAGTGCGCAGGCGCCGATTGAGCAGATTGGAGCATGCGCACATTGACTGAAGGCCCCTTTTTCAGTCTCCAGACCATGGCGGGGAGGGGGTGGTTCCGGAGGAATAACAGAGCCAGCGGTGGGAGAGGTGGTGCAATCCGTCTTGGCAAAATCCAGTAAAGGCCCCGCGAACCGAATAAGTATTAGCGGGTCCCGCGGTTTCAGCCCTGAATTTAATTCCCGGGACCTGGGCCGTGGCCGCCATTTTGTTTGGGACGAGGCGCATGCGCGGTCATTCTGATGACGCACAGCGAGTGGGCGGGGCCTACGGCCCCAGTGACGGAGACAACGGAAATGGGGCGGGGCCTGTGGGACTGACCCGGGGCGGGGGGGACGACAGGCATTCACAGCTCTGGGGGGACAGGCATTCACAGCTCTGGGGGGGACAAACATTCACAGCTCTGGGGGAGGGGGGCGGCATTCACAGCTCGGTGGGGTGGGGCACAGGCATTCACAGCTCTGGGGGTTAGGCATTCACAGCTCTGGGGTGGGGGGACAGGCATTCACAGCTCTGGGGGTAGGGGGGACAGGCATTCACAGCTCTGGGGGAGGGGGGACAGACATTCACAGCTCTGGTTGAGGGGAGAAAAGGCATTCACAGCTCTGGGGGGGGAACAGACATTCACAGCTCTGGGGGAGGGGGGACAGACATTCACAGGTCTGGGGGGACAGGCATTCACAGCTCTGGGGGGACAGGCATTCACAGCTCTGGGGGTGGAGGGAACAGGCATTCACACCTCTGGGTTGGGACAGGCCTTCCCAGCTCTGGGGATAAGGCTAAGGCATTCACAGCTCTGGGGGTGGGGTGACACGCATTCACAGCAATGGGGGAGGGGGGACAGGCATTCACAGCTCTGGGGGGAGGGGCACAGGCATTCACAGCTCTGGGGAGGGACAGGCATTCACAGCTCTGGGGGTTGGGCACAGACATTCAAGCTCTGGGGGGGACAGGCATTCACAGCTCGGGGGTGAGGGGCACAGGCATTGACAGCTCTGGGGGGGGTACACGAATTCACAGCTCTGGGGGAGGGGCACAGGCATTCATAGTCTGAGGAGGGACAGGCATTCACAGCTCTGGGGGGGAGACAGGCATTCACAGCTCTGGGGAGGGGGGGACAGGCAATCACAGCTCTGGGGGAGGGGGGTAGGCATTCACAGCTCTGGGGGAGTGGGGGACAGGCATTCACAGCTCTGGTGGTGGAACAGGCATTCACAGCTCTGGGGGAGGGGGGACAGGCATTCACAGTTCTGGGAAAGTGGGGGACAGGCATTCACAACTCTGGGGTTGGGGCACAGGCATTCACAGCTCTGGGGGGACAGGCATTCACTGCTCCGGGTGGGGTAGGGGGGAGCAGGCATTCACAGCTCTGGGGGTGGTCAGGCATTCACAGCTCTCGGGTGTGGTGGGATAGGCATTCACAGCTCCGGTGGTGGGAGGGGACAGGCATTCACAGCTCCGGGGGTGGGGGAAGAGGCATTCACAGCTCTGGGCGGGTGGGGGGGAGGCATTCACAGCTCTGGGCGGGTGGGGGGGGAGGCATTCACAGCTCGGGAGTGTGGACCGGCATTCACAGCTCTGGGGGTGGGGGGGATAGGTATTCACAGCTCTGGGGCGGTGGGGGGGTCAGGCATTCACAGCTCGGGGGGAGGGGGGCGACAGGTATTCACAGCTCTGGGGGTGGGGGAGACAAGCATTCACAGCCCTGGGGGTGGAGACAGGCATTCACATCTCGGGGTGGGGTGGGGGGGAACATGACAGGGACAAATAATTCACCAATACTGGAAATGGTCTGAACTTCTCTCCTGTCCTGACAGTGATCACTTTTATAAACGTCTTTTACTGGGGATCAGGAGAGGGCCAGAGAATGGAAACTCAAACCAAACCAAAAACAGTCAAAATCTGATCCAACGCAATGAATCAGGAACTGAATGCTATCGGTGTTTGAACTTGGAAGTAGAATGTTACAACCAGATGCACAGCCTCGGAAAAGCTTTGCACTATCCACAGCAGACAGGACCTGGACAGCATGGAGTTACAGACATCTACAGCACAGAAAAAAGATCCGTGAGCCCTTCGGCAATTTAAATCAAACGCAGAAAAACTCACCTTGCCTCGTAATCTGGTAAAGGGACAGAGGACTCCAAAATACCACTGTTTTTAAAAAAAAATATCAATTTTATTCTTTAATCCTAAAAGTGAACATTAAACATTTTAAAAAGTGTATATTTTAACTGGGGAAAATTAAATTATGACGCGATCAGACAGGAGTTGGGATGTACAGACTGGGAGCAATTGTGCCATAGAAAGGGCACAGCAGACGTGTGGGGCAGTTGTTGCGAGTGATGCACAAATATGTACCTCTGAGACGGGTAAGAAGGGGTAACGAGAACAGAGGAGCTTCTCCTTAAAGGGAAGAAGGCAGCTTACGTAAGGTGGAGGAGGCAAGGATCTAGCACAGCTTTAGAGGATTACAGGCTTGCGAGAAAGGAGCTCAGTAATGGAATGAGGAGAGCCAGGAGGGGGCATGAAAAGGATTTGACAGGAAGGATTAAGGAGAATCCAAAGGCATTTTACACATACGTGAGGAATAGAGAATGATCAGGGAGAAGGTAGGGCCAATCAGGGATAGCGTAGGGAACTTGTGCTTGGAGTCTGAGCAGATAGGGGAGGCCCGAAATGAGTTTTTGCTTTGGTTTTCACTAAGGTGGGGGGAACCTTGTTGTGACTGAGAACTTTGAGGAGCTGGGATACAGGCTGGAACAGATCAGGATTGCTGAAGTTGATGAGCTGGAAATTTTGGCAAACATTAAGATTGATAAGTCCCCATGATCAGACCTGATTTATCCCAGGCTACTCCAGGAAGCAAGAAAGGAGGTTGCTAAGCCGCTGGTGAAGATCTTTGCATCCTCACTCTCCACGGGAGTCGGACAGCAGGATTGTTAGGAGGCAAATGTTGTTCCTCTTTTCACGAAGGTTAATAGGGAAATCCCTAGCAATTACAGACCAGCCAGTCTTCCGTCTGTGGTCAGCAGGGTTTTGGAAAGAATACTGAGGGATAGAATTTATGACTATTTGGAAAAGCATAGTATGATTAAAGGCAGTCAGCATGGCTTTGTGAGGGGCAGGTCATCCCTCATAAATCTTACTGAATTATTTGAGGAAGTGACAGGACAGATCGATGAAGGTCGAGCTCGTGGATGTGATGTATAAGGACTTCAGCAAGGCATTCGATAAGGTTCCCCATGGTAGGCTCATCCATAAAGTCAGGAGTTTTGGAAGATTTGGCTATTTGGATTCACAATTGGCTAACTGACAGAAGGCAAAAAGTGGTTGTAGATGGCAAGTTCTGCCTGGAGGTCAGTCTTGAGTGGGGTCCCACAGGGCTCTGTTCTTGGGTCTCTGCTCTTTGTAGTTTTTATAAATGACTTGGATGAGGAGATTGAGGGGTGGATTAGTAAATTTGCAGATGGCACATAGGTTGGAGGTGCTGTTGATAGTATCGAGGGCTATTGCAGGCTGCAGCACAACATAAACAGGATGCAGAGCTGCGCTGAAAAATGGCAGATGGAATTAAACCTGGATAAATGCGAAATGATGCAATTTGAAAGGTT